>NC_090266.1:443618214-443927381 GCF_040414725.1 Anabrus simplex | reverse complement strand
TCTGTGCTTGTTGCGATGCGAATGATTTCCTGTCAAAGCTAAACATTGTGCTCATTAATGAAGATTGAACAAATAGCTGAACAAATAGCTATACTGAAAAGTCTTGTGGAAGTGCGTAACTTGGACGACGTAACAGGAATATCTGTTGCTGTCCACACATAGGTCTACAGCAACGTAACATTAGACATTTTAAGAAATAGCCCTAAATATAACGCACTCACAGAAGAGTTTACATTGAAGATATTAATGCTAGATTTGGAAAATTGGAAACATAATCCCATCCCGATAATGAAAGTAATAATCATACAGATCTGTTTGCAAAAAAAAATAGCAGTATTCAGTTTAGTAATATTATAAATGCAAGAGTGAAATGTACAAAAGTTACACTATACTGCTAATGTCTATTAAGCAAAATGTACTGAAAGTTATACATTGCATGTCGTAATGCAGTTGTAATGAAACATGCTGATAATAAATATTTCTTAAAATACATATTGTACCGTAGATGCTTTTCGTCCCACACGTGCAGCTACAGCCCGCACAAGTAATCGACTCTTACGCAGACCAATTACACGGCCCCTCAAAACCAGTGGCAATTGTTGATATCCAACTCGTACACGTAAGTGAAGCATGCTTCAAAACGAGTACTCCTCTTAACTGCACATCACAGGATTCACTAAGCAGTCCTGGGCTTCGCATAGAGTTCGTCCATGACGAATCAGGTGAGAAGGGCTGTGTGAGAAATTCGATTGTTCTGAAGATGGCACCGATTACGGACGTAGCTGGCACCGTTATGCTTTCCCAGTATAAACACGAATAACTCATGCCTTCGTGGTTTTACGATTTTCATTTTCCTTAGTGCCGTTTCAAAACTTATTATTGAATGCTGGATTGAATTCCCCGCCCTGCGACGATTACTATTGGACACAGCGTTAGAACTGGGTTCACTCAGGCTCATGAGTTGGGTGATGTGAGAGGAAAGGGATCTGGTCAAGGAAGCTAAGCAGTACGGCCGAAGGTGTCATCTTACTGACAACGAAACAATGCAATATTTTCATGTGATATGACTGGGCTGCAGTCTTCTTGGTCTTCCAAAAATCTCAGTAGACTGTATGCAAGGCGGAATAAAAATTGCAGGCAGCTTATAAGTCACAGAAACGGATCAACAATAGCAATCAATTCAGCGTTCTACAGCTCAGGAATAATTTTATGTGTATGCTTACAGGGAAGATTGTTTAACAGAAGACGAAATATTAAATGAACTAAAATATTGTTAACTTCTAAAATGAGTTTTGCGAGTTTTAAGCATGATTTGCACTATGTTATGTGAATACACGTGACAGCCAAGTGTCACTATCACAGGATTCTCACTAAAGCAGCTGTGGTTTGAATACCACCCAAATAATTCTGTTATTTTAAAATGAAAATTAACTATACTGTGGGCCGCATTCCATGTAAAACTGAACATCTCGTAGTTTTACGATCACCTTATCAATGGTCGCGAGAAACTACAAACGTCCTTATCTTCAACTGATATTGTTAACAAAATGCATTGATTTCCTAAGTATAGCCAGATCCCTTTGTTAGTCCACACGCATAATCCAAGTGAAAATCAGTTGGTTGAGTCACCACGTTTTTTATTATGAGCTGCTTTAGTGGGCAGGTGTGCAGAAACCAGTTGTCATGATTCAATTTTTCAAAGAAAAAATTGTTGTAAACATAATCATCACTTTACTGTACATCTGAGTCAGTCTGCAGTTCAGAAACGAAATAAAATTCTGTACTTAACAATTCAATTAGATTCATATAACAATGTCACAAATCGAACTTACGTTTAACCAAGCGAGTTAGCCGTGCGGTTAGGTGTGGTAAGCTGTGAGTTTGCATTCGGGAGATAGCGCCTTCGAGCCCTACCATCGGCAGCCCTGAATAAAGGCTGATCGGATTTCAATCACTTCTGTCATCAAACGTTGTAGGTAAAAGACAACTGGGAAATGTGGAGTTCAGTATATTCAGCTGCTTTTCACCCAGCCAGAAAGTGCTATTGCGTGTCAGAATACCTAGCACACTGAAGTAAATCATACTTAGTTTTCTCTTTACAGTAGTGACTTGAAACTCTGTACTATACAGCTATACAATGTTATTAAGACAATGTTTTGTATCTTACACATTTATGGGCTCTAGGTACCCGATGTTCTCCCCAGCTGTCCCATTTTCACACCAGGCGAACGCTGGGGCTGTGTCTTAATTAAGGCCATGGCCGCTTCCTTCCAACTCCTACCACTTTCCTATACCATCGTCGCTATAAGACCTATCTGTGTCGGTGCGACGTAAAACGAATTGAAAATACAGAAATTTTGGTTATCTGTGCTTTCTGATATGGGCTAGAACACCTTTCTCCATCCAACGGCCTGTCTGAATCTCTTCCTTGGCTTCGAGAATATGACAGTACGTAGGGTATGATTAGCATTGGCCAAAGCATTCGTGAAGTAGTCGGTGATGAATGGTGTGAAGTTGAAACTTGTACAGTTGTTAGGTATGCACTTTTTCAGTGAACTATGTAGTCTGATACGCATTAGCACTTTCTGACTGGGTGAGTAAAGCAGCTGAATATACTGAACTCCAAATTTTCCAATTATGTCTTTTTTCTACAACGTTTGATGGCAGAGGAGTTGGAAATCCGATCAGCCTTTGTGCTGATGAATCAACACACACACACACACACACACACACACACCCACACAGGGTAAAAGTACCAATCATTGACACCCTTAAGGAAAATTTATACTTCATTTAATTCTACTTCAATTTCTTTTCGTCTGAACTTCTTTTCATGGTGTGAATATAATCTACAGTTCTTTCTTTAACTAGGATATATTTGTTCTAACTATAACGTTAGTAGTTAACTGTATATTTTTCTTTTTTTTTTCAAACGTAAAAACTTAACCAGTCAATGACATGCTACAGAAACTTAAAACACCAATAGATGACACAGTAGATAACCAATGGTTGACAGTTATGAAAATTATAACTAAGTACATCATCATCTTTATTAGTAATTGCAGCGTAGGAATATAACATTAGAACATTAAATAAACTAAATGCTGTCAATAATAAAATACAATAAAATGAAAATACTTCAATTGTCTTCCTAATAACACAAAGATATCTGAGAGTTGGGGTAAACTCTGAAATTTGCAGAAGTTACTATTTAGAATAGTCTTACATAAACACATAGGCCTAACATCTTATTTTGGAATTTTATACATTACATCACAGGCATATTGGCAGAGATATAAACCAATTAATTAGCCTATTTGCCTAGAAATGTATTTTCTACTGTCTAATATTTAAGCGATATGATCTACCAGTCCATTTCTACTGAACAAGGAAACTGGTAATGAATTGTTGAGCCTGGCTTGCCAAAAGTTAATGGTTTAGGTAGAATTTGAAGGATATCATTTGGAGAAACATTTCTTTTCTCACTTTCATTTTTGACGAATACATTCCTCAAACGATTGAGGGGGCTGAAGATAACAGCTGTGGCACTATCTTCATCGAGAACCTCTGTTATTTGGAGAACGTATTTGAAATATTTCTTCATTTTCTTAGCTTGGTATATAACAAAAGTACCTTCTTGGATTGCGATATCATCGTACAGGCGAGGCCAATTCTTAATAAACTTTCTCTCACTTAAGCCTAACAGACGTTCTTCCACTGGTTCATTCACTGCCGAAACACTGCCTTCATCTTGCATTTTAGAGGAAGATTCTTCGTAAGTCACAGGATCTAAATTTGAAGACAAATCGTTGACATCATCTTGGTGATGAAGTTCTAAATTTTCAGTTTCTGACTCGTCCGTGAGATTAATGCTTACATCGTCAATACTGCTTCCTGAAGGAATATATTCTTCTTCTTCCTCTGGAGAAATGATTTCACGCTCTTTCTTCCTTTTCGTGACTGTCTTCTTTGCCATAGTTTTTAATTTCATTGCTTATTCTTTCTGTTCCTCCTTCTTTTGTCTTTCCATGGCCTTCAGCTTCTTGCTTTCCTCTAAATCTAACTTCTTCCTTATCTTACTCCTGTGATATTCCTGCCACGATTTCGATGTGACAACAGATGGTAGCGTTTATCATTTCCTCCTCTTCTGCACAGTAGAAACATCTGGCCAGAAAAGTATATTTTTAAACGGACTGGGGACATTACTTGGGATTCTTCTTGGTGTTGTTTCAACACATTTGATGGTTGATTGCACTGGGATGTCTTCGTTTCCCGGTTTGGTATTTGGTGCTGAGTTAATAATTGTACTTGTTGATAGCATTGTGACATCTTCCGAGATTTGTGGTTCTAGTCGCCCTTCATGCTGAATCAAATGATCAGTGTTTTTATCCAGGTGTGGGATCACATCATGACTAATACACTTGGTTTTTATTTCTCTCCATGCATAATATAACGATGTGTCCTTTATCACTCCATTCCATTCCTCAGCTCCTTGAAATTCTGATAATTTTCCTTTCCCAATAACATTTTCCAAAACTTTAAGTGCTATCTTGTTCTCATTCAAATCATATTATGAAATAACATTTACATTCAGATTTTCACTTCCAGAAGGAAATTCATGGTCTAACGCAGCAGATGGATTTCAAGGCACTAAACCACACTTTCTAAAGCCGTTCTGGATGGCTATGAAGGGGATGTCATTAAGCACCGATTTTAAAATATTTTCTGTTCTCCATGAATGAACCTTCTCCTTCCAGCGTTCTTTCAATGGTCTGAAAACAGAAACATCCATCGGTTGGATGAGATGTGTTGCGTTGGGATAAAGGGCTATGAGAATGATACCCTTTTCTGCGCAAAATTCACTAGTGTGAAGAGTCACGTGCGAGGAATGGCCTTCGAGGAAAAGAATCACAGGAAGTTCAATGTTATTGCTGTTGAGCCATGGGTAAAATACACTGAAGAAAATGGAAATTGCAACACCCAGAAGAAGTGGTGCTACATTGCTGCAATTGAACATGCAGGACGAGTGTTCGGTTGTGCTTCGATGATTACACTTTCAGGTCCCTCTGACCGCAAGTTTGGACAACAATCAATACTGGATGTGCCCAACACGAGCTGCAATACATTTATGAATTCGTCGAGGCATGGAGTCAATAAGGCCCTGGATCGCTTCCTGAGGAATTGTGGCCCATGCTTGCTGCACTGCACAGGTAAGTTGTTCCAGGGTTGTTGGTGGCTGAGGACGGTTGGCCAGTTGTCGACCCATCATGTCCCACACATGCTCAATGGGACTGAGGTTCGGGGATCTGGCGGGCCATTCTAAGGTTGTGATGCCGTGGAGAGCTTCTCTGGAGATGCGTGCAGTGTGAACCCGGGCATTGTTCTGCTGAAACATCCCATTAGCAATGTTCGCCATCATAGGGACAACCACTGGATTGAGTACCCGATCAACGTACTGTCGAGCAGTCATAGTGCCATCAACAAGCACTAATTGTGATTTCACATTAAAGCCAATAGCTCCTCAGACCTCAATGCTTGGTGTTGGCCATGTGTGCCTCTCGACAATAAGATCTGGGCGGCCCCTCTCCCCGGTAAGTCGGCGCACACGATTCCGACGATCACTGCGGGCAAGACAGAAGCGCCATTCATCACTAAAGACGACCCTATGCCATTCGTCGACCCACGTCGATCTTTCTCGACACCAGGCCAGCCTTACACGTCGCTGTTGTGGGGTAAATGGAACACCTTCTGCAGGGGCACGGGCTCGTAAGCCAGCTGCACGTAGGCGATTACCAACTGTTTGTTGTGTAACATGGGGTGCCACAGCTGCTCGAATTTGCTCTGCTGTTGCATGGGGTTCCATCCGGGCCATCCGAATGATGCGGCGATCTTCTCTCACAGTTGTCTGTCGCGCTGGGCCTGTACCAGGTCTACGAGTGTGGGTACCTTCAGTTGACCACTGCTGCCATACACGTTGTACTGTAGATGCCTGTCGGCCAACACGTGCAGCGACAGTCCTTAGCGATAATCCAACCTCACAAAGCCCAATTATCTGAGCCCTCTCAAACAGCGACAGTTGTTGATAGCGTGCTCTTCTCTGTCGTCGAGGCATGTTTTGACGGGGAACACTTCACTGCACAGACTGCAAGTCAACTATGCTACACCAGAGTACGTACACTGGAGTTGATTCCTCTGCAACCAATCACGTGGGGAGATCCGTAACAACAATCCAATGGGTCTGAAACTTTGATCGTTTACAAATCTATATGGTATCGTTCCATATCTTGAAAATCAACACAAAAGAGCAATGTCTTCATGGTGTTGCAATTTCCATTTTCTTAAGTGTACGTTAGTGACAAATTCATAAAAAAAAAGTGCTCCGGTCAACCACCCACTTTCTGAACGGCCTATTCCCCAATCTGAGGGAATGCTGGCTGCAATTTCTGATGGGATCCTTTCATATATAAACACTATTAATGGAGGGGCCATCACACCTGCTGCACTGGCTGTTATCATGACAGTTAAACATTCCTTTTTATCTGGATTTACCTTTTGGTAAATATTTTTTCTCCTTTCTTTGCTAAAATTTTCCCTCTTTTTGATTCAAAACTTCCCAGTCTCGTCTGCATTAAAAACCCTAACCGGATTATCTAGTACATCCAAAATCATTTCCATCACGCAGGTAATTATATATTTCTTTGTACCAGTTTTTACAAGTCTTCGGCTGACACCGATGCTCTTGATGTTGTTAGGTTTTCTGGTGCTCGTAAAGAGATTGTGGGGTGTCTATTCAAGATTGATTTAAACCTATTACGGCCAGATTTGAACTAGGACTTCCTATTTAACCGCATTAAAAGTTGCTGAACACTGTTTATTAATTCCTCTTTCACAGTTGGAAAACCGGCCTTTGCCATGGATTGAATCCAGTTCACAAGCACATCTTCCTCCTCCAGTGACAAAATGTGTTTTGGGCCCATTCGGGATTTTTTAATTTTGCCCTGTACCCTATACATCAGGGTAATTCTTGGTACTCCATGCCTTTTAGCTGCTGATTTCACCGAAGACCCATTTCTAACATCCTCCATTGCTTGTCCCATTTGCTCCGGAGCATAATTAAGATTTTTTCTCCCCTTTTTAGTCATTTTGTGGCCTAAACGAAATATAGCATGACATTGGATTAAACGCCAAATCCTTAATAGCTTAAAACATTGATAACCTAGGCTAATAAATAAATAAATAAATAAATAAATAAATAAATAAATAAATAAATAAATAAATAAATAAATAAATAAATAAATAAATAAATAAATAAATAAATAAATAAATAAATAAATAAATTTAGGAATCAATCAGTCACCAATAGTTGACACCTGGAAAACCTGAAATTGAAACCCCCTGTCATCTTTTGGTACGGGCCATTCAATTTCACTAAAATATCTAACAAAATATTCAGAAGTTAAGGCACATTCTACCAATAACAACAAGATTCCAAATTTAAATTAGGTAGGAAACACCCATTATTGACACGGGGTGTCAATGAAAGGTTATAGGTGTGTTTCACTAAACCAATAATTGACACCCTAACGGAACATTGTTTCCTCCCGCCTTTTCATCACATTGAACACAGAAATGAAAAGAACAGCTGTTAAACTTTCAAACCACATGACAGTATTTTCTTAAATAAGTGAATAAGAGGAATTATAACCAGTGAAACACACTCACCTGCTTAACAAATCTGAGAAGAAAACCATGTGCTGTTGAATCTTGCAACAGGCGTCATCACTAAACTACGTCTATCTCCGAATCTAAACACCTCATCTGATTATTTCTCAGTCATTACCGCCAGAGGGCTTCAGAGAAGTTACCGCCGAAATTTGACCTCGCATGTCTTGTCACACTCCTTATGTTCACTGAGTATTCTCCAGGGTGTCAACAACGGGTGACCCTGTCAATGACTGGTGCTCTTACCCCCCCCCCCCCACACACACACGTGAAATTACTTTAGGGGGAGAGATCTGAGACAGCGTATTTTCACTGAACTGGGTTTATAAGAAACCGGTTTCTGTAAGACTTTCCAACTTCTGTGACATTCAGCACTGTCTCCAGCTGGGTGGGTTAAGACGCGGTGTTAACTGGAGGAGGATAGGAATGCCCAACCTTCTGAAAATGAACCATGGCTCCGTTTCAACAATCTCTCGTTCTACCTGGGGACAATATCAAGTATCCAGAGCCCAGAAATGGGTAAGATAGTAAACATTGTTTTAATAACCTAGCATAGCTACATAGTACAGAGTATCATAACGAGAAAACTAATTATTAATTTGTCATGAATACTCATCTAATATCTTGCATATTCGCGCAATTTGCACTCTACTCCAATTTCATTTATTCACTCTGAAAAAAGGGAATAGAGAACGTTTCAAAGAGATGCTGAATGCAAAATTGTGGTCAGTGGATTTTTCGGTTGAATGTACGATTCATGAACATTTAATTACTCCAGCAATAGCACTATCGAAAATCCACTTTATGACCAACCACACTTTATCCCAGCGGAATGAATACAATTTAATTAGGTTACGAGGGGGTGTTGTAGAAGGCGTAAGTTATTTCATTACAAAGCACACAAGAGTGCTACGAGAAAGAGAAAACATTCCATGATACTTCAACCTTCAAAATTTTGCTGATATTCATTCTCCCTCCCAGACGCTAAATTAATGTCGTATCCTGAATTTAATAATGTAGGTTGAAAACGAATCGATGGCCGCCTCTGAGGTGTAGTAGTTAGTGTGATTAGCTGCCACCTCCAGAGGCCCAGGTTCGATTCCTGGCTATGCCACGAAACTTCAAAAAGTATTACGAGGGCTGGAACGGGGTCCACTCAACCTCGGGAGGTCGACCAAGTAGAAGTGGGTTCGTATCCCACCTCAGCAATCCTGGAAGTGGTTTTCCGTGGTTTCCCACTTCTCCTACAGGCAAATACCGTGATGGTAACTAACTTAAGGCCACGTCTGCTTCCTTCCCTCTTCCTTGTCTATCTCTCCCAATCTTCCCATCCCTCGCACGGTCCATGTTCAGCATAGCAGGTGAGGCCGCCTAGGCGAGGTACTGGTCATCCTCCCCAGTTGTATTCCCCGACCCAGAGTCTGAAGCTCCAGGACACTGCCCTTGAGGCTGTAGAGGTGGCATCCCTCGCCGAGTCCGATGGAAATGCCAACCCTGGAGGTTAAACAGATTAAGAAGAAGAAGATATACCGGATGGTCCACCAGCCCCTTGCGATCGAGTTTTATGCAACCCTTCACATTTATTACAATTCTGAAAGACATCGGTCCCTCTCCCTAAACCGGGGTAATATAACGAGATGTGTGTTTACGGGCTAGAAGACAGCAGGAATCGTGAGCGCCACTATTAATTAATGGTACCTCGAATGAACACGTAAATCTAGTACAGATAAGCAGAACACGTACTCTGAAACAGGTGGATGCACAGATCGGGAGCACGGTACTGTTTAGGCTGGGAAGTGTGCACCGGAGGCCAAGTGTCGCAGTAGGTCACATGGAAGCGGCTTGAGATTGGACAGTGAGCGAGGAAGGAAGTTCGAATCCTACTTAGATTTTTTAAATGCCAGTTGCCTGGGATGTGGTGAGATTGCGTACTTGATAGCTTTAAAGGAATGATTTGTTTATTTGATCCTTTAAAAGACCTTATGTATCGTTGCATTGGGTATGGTGCTGAGTAGGACGAGGATGAGGAGATGATGGTCTGTGGCCAGTTATCTACATCGTTCATGTTCCAAGCTTCGTAGACCACCGGTCTGTAATATTTGGCGTGGAAATTTTCATAGTATTTTTTTCCTTTGATAGGTGAATGGATCAATTTACAGTGATGGCACAAACGTAGTGTACCGTACCCAGGGGTAAATACCCTCTAGGACGATGCCTCCATTCCTGTATGAACATCCGACTAACTCAGGGTTGGGCAGAGTGTGGGTTGGTTGTCGATTGGGTCAGGATAAAAGTCGAAGTTCAACACTAAAATAGCAATCAATGACAGGAAATGGAGGTATAACACGAATGAGAAACAATCATAGGGGGTAAGATAGATTTATTAACAAATATCCCCGATCAAATCACACGAAAATAATTGAATAAAAAAATAATAACTTGTAAAAAATGAACTCAAAGTAATAAAATAAATCGAAATCAGAAACGTTAAATGAGTGATAATACAAATTTGACATTAAAAGAAAAACAAGTTCAATAAAGAACATATATAAAAATCAAGACTGAGTATCTTCTCATAGTCCAATGTTTATGTTGTATGGCAACAAGTGTACGCAAACACTGCCATTGGTATTTCGGTATGGAGTTTCACATTATCGCATCCCAACGATACGGTTTCAAAATTAAGTTACTCCCGAGAGTCATCAAACTATTTCCGTAAAATCAAAGTTACATCATGTGAAAAATTACGACGGAAAGAAAAAAATACTTAAGACGCACCGGACGCTATGTAAGGTATGCAAAATACTAGGGGCAAATCCTACGCTATATTTACAATAATTCAAATAATCAAACTAAACATATATATACATCGGATATCGAGTAAAGTCTTAAATGCTACACTGCTTCTAATGTGAATCCCGGTTCACTACAAAAGATCTAGACAGAACTAGATAAACCAACAATACATCAGCACTCGGGCTGTTCCCTTTAAAAACAACGAGACAAGGTATATAATCACAAAATAATAAGGTAAAACCATCCTGTAAGAGAAAAACATATAAATAATCCTTGATGTCATGAAGAAAGCAATGGGCAACATTGCCTCCTTCTGCTGCGTTTGAGCGCTCAACAGCGCGGTCATCCGTCATGTACTTCCGGGTAGATTACGAGCTGTAAAGAAATATTGAACTCCACTACGCTAAAGATTGGATTTTGTCTCCCGTGGCCGCCACAAGGAAATACTGTCTCTTTCACACATGCCGATAACACAGGCCAGGACTCAACTTGCCATGAGATAACGCCCATCATCAACTACACGGAAACTCCCGTATATTAATTTCTTCTTAGCATGCTTGGGCCATTTAACAACATCAGACTCAATAGTCTGGAATTAACACTGTCCATTCTGATCACAATATACTCAGAAGACGCTAGGCAGGCACACACACATCTGCACAATTTCTCTCTATCTTGTCAGGCATACAATCGGCCTGTACCAATACATTATAATTAAGCATGCAATTATTATCTCATCATTCCTCATGAATCCTACTGGCCTTTCCACATAACGAGACGCTGTTCAAGTCCTTGGCAGACCATCAGGCAAACAGAATCCAACTTAACTTCAAAGATCTTAATTTAACAACGACGTTCTGCAGCTCCTTCTGGCAGCTTCTGTAAAACCATGCATCATGCAAAATAGCTATACCTGTCTCTCTGAATGACCGAAATAAAATGAATTGATACGTGTTTGACGTAATACAAAAATGAACCTGTCGATCTAGCCCTTCTAGCCTATATTTAAGGAAAACTCGGAATATCCTACTCTAAGTAATATATTTACAACAATAACTGATCCTATCAATCCCTCATTTTCCCAAACATCTCATCATAAATCAAAATGAAAATAAAATAAACATGCATTAATCTCGTATCCGAATCTACCATAGTGACAAATTAAACAAATACATGCCGTCAGGCTTACTTTAAATGAAACTGAAAATTCTATCTACACTGCCCTAGTACCTTAACATAACTTACATATCATGCCATATATAATACGTGCATCTTACTTTAGATGACTCTCGGGGAACCAGGATAGCAGCTTACATCCCCACTAATTTTGGGATCTACACCATGATAATCACATCCTTAACATGTGGGAATGCACTTCCTTCCTCTGCAGGTGTATCCATCATCTTGCTGGAAAACAATTCACTGGAACACAGAAGACTATAGTTGATAACCTCTTCACTGCTTAATGCTGCGAGCCGAGATACCCTTTCTTTTACCAGATCAGCTAACACACTGATTCACATATATATAACACACTTCACTAAAAGGGTAAAAAATAGTTTAAAAAGCAGCCCACGGTTCGGTACGGAAGTTCCACGCGAATACGCGCCCGTCGCGAAATAGTGAAACACTAGCACGTCTCTACAACACTTGTTACTCAGCGGTCACTACACCGTCTTTATCGATTAAAAGTAAACTCTGTCAAAGCACAGTAAATAGTACGACTGCACAATTTGAAGCATCAATGAGAACCAGTTACTATTTCTGGAATAACGCCACGTTAATTACAATCACCAGTCACAGAGTTGGTACATCCGCACTGTTCAAACTTTTCCTACAGAGTGCCGAGTTAATACATCCGTACTGCTCAAATTTTTGCTACAGAATGACGCTCTCCAGAGCTTGGATTACTGAGGAGGCTTCGGTGACGCTAATATTGTTGGGGTTCCCGGGTATCTGAACCAACCACCAATCAGAGAGTTCGTCATGTATGATGATACAATACTTATTGTGATATATTTATAAAACACAGCTCAAACATTAGCAAATCTCTTCCACCAATTTCTATAATACATTACCAAATATATCTAACTTCAGAAACTGTGGAAAACCGATTGTTTAGAGAAACTGACTTTATCCACAAAGCATGTTGGTCATCCTGGAATTAATATTTAGCGCGGCGTAACCTCCAGGTTTGCCAAATCCTTAAGTTCCCATTGGCTGAAATATCTTGCTTGGTCAGCATGTAATACACGTGTCGGTCCTTGCCAGCGCTTGGGTACGCTTACTTTCTCACGGTCATGCGGAAATATGAAGCAACATCCAGCGACTTACAGTCTTGCTCAACATCCGGTATTAACTATCTTGGGATACGATGCTTTAACATATTAGACTGTATCTTTTATTAATAAATTCACATATATGGTCAAATAATATTCCAATTATTATTATGGGCCGGTCGGATACGGCTCATCCTCCTCTTACCCAGGGAAAAAAATGAATATGGAGTATTTATTTTTTTTCTTAATGTATTATTTGACTATTTATTATCATCCGGATATATGCAATCTCTTTCCTTTAGTACTATTTGCCGTCTCGCAAATTTGTATTCTCTTCCCACAGTCTATCATTATCTTGGCGGATGTGGTAGTAGATGTCAAGTAACGCATGAAAACGTCTCTGCACACCACCACACTCATCACAATCTTCTTCCTCTGAATAATTGTCTCTTTCCATCTGCGCGAAGTTGACATTCTCCGTGTCTTCTTCCGGGTCATCTGCATCCACCATCACAGGTTCATCATTCGGGTTTTCTTCTTCTCCATCATCTTCACTCTCATCTTCTGCCATCTCTCCTTCTTCTTCTTCTCCTTCTGGGATGTCGTCTATTCTAAGTTTCTGTGATCGTCATTGGGCTTTACTACCACTATTTCCTCTACTCTCGTAATTAGGAGCATTGGGATTCAACCTGTTTTCCTGTTGCCTTACACGGTATTCCCTGTACGCAACACTTTCAGCTCCATGACATTCTTCGTTACCATTAGCTTGTATGGCTCCTCTCCACCGGTCTTCCTCCTGCCTTTTTCCTCTCAACTCTTCAACGTATTTTCTTGATTCTTCTCTTCTTTGGTCACGATTCTCCTGGTAATTGCCTCTTCCTCCTCTGGGGTTTCGCTCCTTCTCGTCCCAACGATAATATGGTCTTCTGGGTCCACCATAGTTTCTATACTTGTATCTATAGGTCCTCCCATTATTTCCGTTTGGATAGCTATATCCTCGCTGATTTAGGCTGTTACCTTGATAATTATTTCTTCGAAACTGGTCTCTTCTGTCTCTCCGCTGCCAGTTACCATCCTGATGTACAGCACTCCTGTTGGTTTGCTCATGTGTCGCTGTTTGAGTCCCTAAGCTTTGATAATCATTTCTCTTCCTTACTTTCGGTGGATTACTTCCTTCTTCCACCCCTACCGTATGGATAGCCTCAACATGCCTCAACCTAGGCTGGTTTTGACTAGATGTTAAGTCTAACTGTCTTAAAGTCAGTTCCGCCTCTGCTGCAGTTTTAGCATTAGCTGCAATTAACGTTCTCTGCACTTCAAGAGGTAGTTGTCGAGAGATTGCTGCTATAATTTCGCTCTCGCTTGGGGGCATGTCTAAATCACGAAATTTTAGCATCTGAGAAATGAAAAAAGGAGAATACTTCGTTGGCGTAGTAGCCGGATATCTACGTGAATACAATTCCATCCTCAGTGATTGCTGCGTAGATACGTCCCAAAACTTTTTAAGAAATGCCTCCTTAAACTCCTCATATGTAGTAAATGTATAACGGAAAGCATTCGCCCATTCAGCCACGGTTTCGCCTAGAAGTCTTTCTACTGTCCTTAATTTACGCTCTGGTGGTACCTTGTAATCTGCTAAGAAGTCATCCATTTCACGCAAGAAAGCTTTAGGTGTTCTCTCATCATTCCCTGTAAACTTCCGTGGTTTTTCTTCATTGCTCCTCATAATATTGTAAATAGGAACATTATGTGTTTCATTCGGAGTTGAACAGTGGACCTCCTGACGCGGTAACTGTAAAAGATCGCTCAACGCTACGTTATCGCTAACTTGACTGGGTGCCTTCTCTATAATGGTTTGTTGCACTGTACATTTTAATTTACTGATTTCTTTGTCCGTTCGTAAATCCAACAATTCTAACTTATCCTTCATGTAGGCGATTTCCTTCTCAACAACCTCTATATTCACTTGATTTTTCTGTGAAACCTCTGTCCACGTCTCCAGACTCGAACCAAGTACCTGTAGATCTTCCTTGTTCCTTTCCCGATCAGCCATTATCATGTCTTTGACTTCCTTGCCTGTCTCCGCAATGTCCTCCTTCATTTCCAATCGAATCTGAGTTTCTATTTCCTTCATTCTTTCCTCAGTCTCCTTTTGCTTCATTTTAAGTTTCAAATCAATTTTGTCTTCAGTATTCTGCTGAGCTTCAGTAATTTGTTTACTGATGTCCACGGTGAACTCTTCCAACCTCGTCTCCGTGTCAATCCGTAACTTGTCAATCGCGCCTCGCTGGAGTGTAATCTCTGCCGTAGCTTCTTCTACTGTATGCGATAAGTCTCCCAGCCGCTTATCTGTGCTAGTCATGTGTTCTGTAACCCGATCGGCGATTTCCTCAACAGAATCTCTAATCTTTTCAATTTGCATCTGTGTTTTAAATTCTACTGTATCTAGCTGTTTCTCTAATTTTCCCATGCCTTCTAAACAGCATGTACGAACGAAGTCAATTTTCCCCTGTAACTCATTAGTCGCCACCTTAAGTTGCTCCTCAGTTTTCTCCGCCGCCTGTGTCAATAACTGTCTAGTCTCTCTGGACTGTTCTTCGCTTTTTTCCGCAGCCTGTTTTAACTGTTCGTCAGTCCTATCTGCAGCTTGTTTAAATTGTTCGTCCGTCCTATCTGCCGCTTGTTTAAATTGTTCCCTAGTTTCTTCCATTGACCTATCCGCCGCTTGTTTAAATTGCTCCTCCAACTTACTCGAAAGTTCATTCATACGCTCCTGCTCCCTTCTGTCCATCTCCGCCATACGCTCCTGTTCCCTTATGTCCATCCCCACCATACGCTCCTGTTCCCTTCTCTCGGCCTGCTCTGCCCTCTTGTCCATCTCCTCTAACAACTCCTTCATCGTCAACGCCATACCAAATACGTATTCGAGAAAACGCAGGGATGCTCGCCACTACCTAGTATCCTATACCGTATCTTGTGTACTCCATACGAAAACCATTTACTTTACTGAAAAGCTTCTATGATTTACGTTAATCAAATATCAAGAAAACATGGCCTCAAAATTCGCCATATAGAAGCTTACTATGATTTGGGATATTTATCTTCTGCCGCGCATAACAAACAAACGCGTTATCATAACTTTAAAAATAAATTACTAATATTGTAGCCCCAAATTCTTTTAATCCAAACCTTAATTTTCCTGTCTTTTGGGCTCTAATCTAAGTACTAGACAACAGTACTGGACCATATTTACGATAAATACCTCCGACTCCAGACTAATATTCCAGCATAGGTTTACCAGTCTTGAATCATCAGCACTCATTGCAAATATCATCAACATTTTCTTAAGACTGAGGCGCTCTTAAGTTCCTAGCCTTACTCTAAATCAAATAAAATTATCGTTACTGGCAATTGAAATTTGATCTACACACAAATTCCAGGCTATGTCAAGATCAACACATGTCTGAAGGACACGTCATCGACCACTTTACCTCATTAGAGAAATCTTTTTATAGTTCTCTGACTCAAATAGAGTTCCTTTATTACTACGACACGCCTTACTTATCGGCTATGTTCCTCATTCTTCCTAACATAATTTAAATCAAACTTTTTGCCGATGTTCCTAACGTAATGCATTTAGATTTTACTCTGTTTTCTAAACACACGATTTCCTATGAAATCTTGCCCTTTCATGTCCGCCTACTATCATTCGTAGTACTGAACATGGGACTCTAGACTCAAGTTGTCTGAACGTTAGGTTGCCAGATTCCTAAGTTGCGCCTATGGTTCGAAATTACCTAACTACCTCTCTTAAATTTAATCATTATCTGGATACCAATTATTGGTCTCTTCCAGTTTTCGAACCATGATCCTAATCCTATCTAGCCTTCGGAATAGCTTGTCAAATCACATTCACTCTCGTAAATCTCAATTTGACCTGCCCAAGTTTGTAAGAACAACCTAGACATCTTTGGGTAACACAAAAATACTCCCAGCGGGATACGAACATACGCCAAAGTGTCTATTTGCCCTTAGTTGCGGCGCCAAATATATATGTTCCGTACCCAGGGGTAAATACCCTCTAGGACGATGCCTCCATTCCTGTATGAACATCCGACTAACTCAGGGTTGGGCAGAGTGTGGGTTGGTTGTCGATTGGGTCAGGATAAAAGTCGAAGTTCAACACTAAAATAGCAATCAATGACAGGAAATGGAGGTATAACACGAATGAGAAACAATCATAGGGGGTAAGATAGATTTATTAACAAATATCCCCGATCAAATCACACGAAAATAATTGAATAAAAAAATAATAACTTGTAAAAAATGAACTCAAAGTAATAAAATAAATCGAAATCAGAAACGTTAAATGAGTGATAATACAAATTTGACATTAAAAGAAAAACAAGTTCAATAAAGAACATATATAAAAATCAAGACTGAGTATCTTCTCATAGTCCAATGTTTATGTTGTATGGCAACAAGTGTACGCAAACACTGCCATTGGTATTTCGGTATGGAGTTTCACATTATCGCATCCCAACGATACGGTTTCAAAATTAAGTTACTCCCGAGAGTCATCAAACTATTTCCGTAAAATCAAAGTTACATCATGTGAAAAATTATGACGGAAAGAAAAAAATACTTAAGACGCACCGGACGCTATGTAAGGTATGCAAAATACTAGGGGCAAATCCTACGCTATATTTACAATAATTCAAATAATCAAACTAAACATATATATACATCGGATATCGAGTAAAGTCTTAAATGCTACACTGCTTCTAATGTGAATCCCGGTTCACTACAAAAGATCTAGACAGAACTAGATAAACCAACAATACATCAGCACTCGGGCTGTTCCCTTTAAAAACAACGAGACAAGGTATATAATCACAAAATAATAAGGTAAAACCATCCTGTAAGAGAAAAACATATAAATAATCCTTGATGTCATGAAGAAAGCAATGGGCAACATTGCCTCCTTCTGCTGCGTTTGAGCGCTCAACAGCGCGGTCATCCGTCATGTACTTCCGGGTAGATTACGAGCTGTAAAGAAATATTGAACTCCACTACGCTAAAGATTGGATTTTGTCTCCCGTGGCCGCCACAAGGAAATACTGTCTCTTTCACACATGCCGATAACACAGGCCAGGACTCAACTTGCCATGAGATAACGCCCATCATCAACTACACGGAAACTCCCGTATATTAATTTCTTCTTAGCATGCTTGGGCCATTTAACAACATCAGACTCAATAGTCTGGAATTAACACTGTCCATTCTGATCACAATATACTCAGAAGACGCTAGGCAGGCACACACACATCTGCACAATTTCTCTCTATCTTGTCAGGCATACAATCGGCCTGTACCAATACATTATAATTAAGCATGCAATTATTATCTCATCATTCCTCATGAATCCTACTGGCCTTTCCACATAACGAGACGCTGTTCAAGTCCTTGGCAGACCATCAGGCAAACAGAATCCAACTTAACTTCAAAGATCTTAATTTAACAACGACGTTCTGCAGCTCCTTCTGGCAGCTTCTGTAAAACCATGCATCATGCAAAATAGCTATACCTGTCTCTCTGAATGACCGAAATAAAATGAATTGATACGTGTTTGACGTAATACAAAAATGAACCTGTCGATCTAGCCCTTCTAGCCTATATTTAAGGAAAACTCGGAATATCCTACTCTAAGTAATATATTTACAACAATAACTGATCCTATCAATCCCTCATTTTCCCAAACATCTCATCATAAATCAAAATGAAAATAAAATAAACATGCATTAATCTCGTATCCGAATCTACCATAGTGACAAATTAAACAAATACATGCCGTCAGGCTTACTTTAAATGAAACTGAAAATTCTATCTACACTGCCCTAGTACCTTAACATAACTTACATATCATGCCATATATAATACGTGCATCTTACTTTAGATGACTCTCGGGGAACCAGGATAGCAGCTTACATCCCCACTAATTTTGGGATCTACACCATGATAATCACATCCTTAACATGTGGGAATGCACTTCCTTCCTCTGCAGGTGTATCCATCATCTTGCTGGAAAACAATTCACTGGAACACAGAAGACTATAGTTGATAACCTCTTCACTGCTTAATGCTGCGAGCCGAGATACCCTTTCTTTTACCAGATCAGCTAACACACTGATTCACATATATATAACACACTTCACTAAAAGGGTAAAAAATAGTTTAAAAAGCAGCCCACGGTTCGGTACGGAAGTTCCACGCGAATACGCGCCCGTCGCGAAATAGTGAAACACTAGCACGTCTCTACAACACTTGTTACTCAGCGGTCACTACACCGTCTTTATCGATTAAAAGTAAACTCTGTCAAAGCACAGTAAATAGTACGACTGCACAATTTGAAGCATCAATGAGAACCAGTTACTATTTCTGGAATAACGCCACGTTAATTACAATCACCAGTCACAGAGTTGGTACATCCGCACTGTTCAAACTTTTCCTACAGAGTGCCGAGTTAATACATCCGTACTGCTCAAATTTTTGCTACAGAATGACGCTCTCCAGAGCTTGGATTACTGAGGAGGCTTCGGTGACGCTAATATTGTTGGGGTTCCCGGGTATCTGAACCAACCACCAATCAGAGAGTTCGTCATGTATGATGATACAATACTTATTGTGATATATTTATAAAACACAGCTCAAACATTAGCAAATCTCTTCCACCAATTTCTATAATACATTACCAAATATATCTAACTTCAGAAACTGTGGAAAACCGATTGTTTACAGAAACTGACTTTATCCACAAAGCATGTTGGTCATCCTGGAATTAATATTTAGCGCGGCGTAACCTCCAGGTTTGCCAAATCCTTAAGTTCCCATTGGCTGAAATATCTTGCTTGGTCAGCATGTAATACACGTGTCGGTCCTTGCCAGCGCTTGGGTACGCTTACTTTCTCACGGTCATGCGGAAATATGAAGCAACATCCAGCGACTTACAGTCTTGCTCAACATCCGGTATTAACTATCTTGGGATACGATGCTTTAACATATTAGACTGTATCTTTTATTAATAAATTCACATATATGGTCAAATAATATTCCAATTATTATTATGGGCCGGTCGGATACGGCTCAGTAGGGGATAGCCTTATTGACCATAAGGTTGAAATTTCAAGTTATTTGGTGTTCATAAAACTAAATTATAAGGATATTTAGGTTATACACGTTATTTGGATTGCCTGTCTCCGAAAAAATATGTATGCCCTATTGGAACAATAACATCATGCCATGGCAGATAAGCAATTCACAACACAAAGTTTATTCACTGCCTCGAGATGTATTCCAGCGACGAGTTAGTGGATATGTTACTTATCTATGCGAAGCTAGACATAATGCACACCAGGCACAATGCCTGTACCAAGAACGCTATCCGGATGGACGACAATTGACGGGTATGACATTTCCGAGTGTGGAAAGACGCCTGCGGGATACTGAATCTCTGGGAAGGACACGGCCTCTTAGAGATCAACCAGTGACGTCTGCTGACAATGAAGATATGGTATTTGACGCTATCCGGCGTAACCCTCATACTAGCGCATGGGCCATTGCACCGGAGACGAACATCAGCCGAGCGTCTGTTATGCGGATATTGCACACCCACCAGTTTCACCCGTACCGTCTGCATTACACCAGGAGTTCCATGGTCATGATTTCGATGCCCGGGTGGCGTTCAGTCAATAGATCCTAATGCATGTGGACACTGATACGGCTTTTCTAGCGATTCTCTTATTTACGAACGAAGCACGATTCCACAACAATGCAACCATTAATCGCCATACTATCAATTACTGGAATGTGAAGTGTGCGACAGACGGCTTACAGTGGGGCTTGAATGTATGGTGTGGAATCATGGAGGATCACATCATCGTTCCCCATTTCTGTGAGAGTCAACTGACCAGTCAATGCTATCTGCGGTTTCTCCAAGAAGAACTAACCCATGTTTGAAACATGTGCCACTCCTTGACCTCAGCAGGATGTGGTTTCAACATGACGGAGCTACACCGCACGCGGCGGTGGTCGTCCGGAACCATCTCCATGCGACGTATCCTGTTTAATGGATAGGAAGTGGAGGACCAGCCCCTAGCCCGCCAGATCACCTGATCGCCTGATCGCCCCTGGAATGTTTTCTGTGGGACCATGTGAAACAAGTGGTGTATGCACAGGAGCCGGCCAGTCCTTGTCACCTTAGAACGCTCATCACTGAGGCATGCCGATCCGTTTCGCCTGAGAGATGTTGCAACGGCCAGACGGTCTTTACAACATCGCGCGCAGCTTTATATCGACCGCGGCGGTCGTCAGTTTGAGGAGGTGCTGCGTTAAACGACGTGGATAACTGAAATCATGTCACATGTTTCCTAGCCTCTATCAACCCAGCTCCATACCAATGGCACTTTTCAGGGCCAAATTAACAAATCAATCTGTGAAAAATATCGGTAATAAGTATACAACCTTGCCACATCCCAGGAAATTGGCTTAAAAAGATACTTGCATGAGACTTAGACTTTCTAACCCTCGAGCACAGTCAACTATCACACATCCTACAGCGCGCTAGCCATGTGAGCTACTGCGACACATGACCTACGTCGCCCACTTCCCAGCCTATACTGGCCACAGATCATCATCTCCACATCCTCGTCCATCCCAGCACTATACTCAATGCAACGATACATACGGTTTTCTACAGGGTCAATTAAACCAATCAGTCCTCGGAAGCTATCAGGTATGCAACCTTACCACATCCCAGGCAACTGGCTATTCGAACCTTCTACCTCCAGCACTGTCCACTATCACACTTCTCCCGCCCACTTGCCAGTTGAGCTACTGCAACACTTGGCCTACGGCGCCCACTTCCCAGGCTATACCGTACCGTGCTTCTGGTCTGTGCGTCCTTTTTAAGTACGTTTTCTGCGTATCTGTACTCATTTTACGGGTTCATTCGAGGTACCCGTAATTGAAGAATAGTAGCCCGTAGACACACATCTAATTATATTACTCCGGTTAAGGGAGAGGGGCCGATATCTTCAGAATTGTAGTAAATGTGAAGGCGTGCATAAAACTGGATCGCAAGTGGCTGGCAGACCACCCGGTATATATGTCGGGCTGTGTGGCTCAGACGTTTGAGACGCTGGCCTTCTGAACCCAACTTGGCAGGTTGAATTCTGGCTCAGTCCGGAAGTATTTGATCGTGTTGAAATACGTCAGCCTGGTGTCGGTAGATTTACTCCCACGGAAGAGGACTCCTGTGGGACTAAATTCCGGCACCTCGGTTTCTCCGAAAACCGTAAAAGTAGTTAGTGGGCCGTAAAGCAAGTAATATTAATTGCATGTAGTATACGGGGTGGTTTATGAATGGGTTGGTCTTCTTTGTTTCTTTCTTAATCTGTTTACCCTCCGGGGTTGGTTTTTCCCACGGACTCAGAGAGGGATCATACTTCTATCGCTTCAAGAGCAGTGTCCTCGGGTCGGAGGAGGAGGAGCAGTACCTCGCCCAGGGGGAGCCTCCCCTGCTATGCTGAAGAGTGGCCTTGTGAGGGGATACGAATATTGGAAGGGGTAGACAAGGAAGAGGGAAGGAAGCGGCCTTGGCCTTAAGTTAGGTACCACCCGACATTTGCCTGGAGGAGAAGTTGGAGACCACGGAAAACCACTTCGAGAATGGCTGAGGTGGGAATCGAACCCGCCTCTACTCAGTTGTCTTCCCGAGGCTGAGTGGACCCGGTTCCAGCATTCGTACCACTTTTTAAATGTCGTGGCATAGCCGGGAATCGAACTCGGGCCTCCGGGGTTGGCAGCTAATCACGCTAACAACTACACCACAGAGGCGGAAGGAATGGGTTGTTACTAGTGAAATAGGAGACTTGGAATCACCCATTTGGATCATTTGATATATATATTGTTAGGAAATGTGCCTTAAAATTGATTTACGTGATGAGCCGTCGTTTCCGAGATAACCAGGGAGAAAAATCCTGCGCAAGTCTTATACTACTGTAGTTAAGTAGCACTATCTACAGTGAGAACTGCAACCCTGCTAGTAGGATTGCTGACGCTCTCCGCTGCCCATAACCATTTACCATTTACTATAAACACAGTTCAAAGTAATTAGGGGAACACGTTTTTGAACGTATGCCATATTCCAAAAAACAATACCTCACACCCAGGTATATTACCAACTAAACCTTTATTCTTTACCGTTGATAGATTTGCGTTCATTTTCTGAGCACAAACGGAAATGTCCAAATAGGGGAAAAAGTTGTAACGGTCCTCCAGCGTGGATTTTTATCACAGTTTGGGAACTTCAGTGTGGTGTATGTCCTCCACAGCTTGGCACCTGCGTGGCATGTTCCGTATAAGTCGAAGGAGGTCATGTTGCGGTATCAGATTCAATTCTTCAATGAGAATCTGTTCGAGGTCTTGAGAAGTCTGTGGTGGAACACGACGCCCACGAACACTTCTGTCAAGCCTACCCCACACATGCTCGATGAGATTGAGTTCGGGACTCACTGCTGGTCATTCCATCTCTTGAATGACCTGTTCTCGCAAGACAGCTCTGGTGATGCGCGCTACATGAGCTCTGGCATTGTCGTGCATGAGTACGAATTCAGGGCCAACACCGTATGCAGCAACCAATACACGCTGTAGCAGTATCTGCTGGATGTACCCCGAAGCGGAAAGATTACCACGCACGACGACAAGATCCGTACGGCCATCAATACTGATGCCACCCCACACCATCACAGAATCTTGTCTGAATTGGTCGCCTTCCTGGACAACATTTGGCATGTACTGCTCACCACGGAGTCTCCATACACGTTGACATCCATCACACTTTGTCAGGGGAAATCTGGACTCGTCTGTAAACAACACAGTGCTCCATTGGCGAAGTTGCCAGTTGACGTGGGTACGGGCAAACAGAAGGCGAGCTGCGCGATGTTGCTGCGTTAAACGGGGCATTCGAACAGGATATCGGGGTCGTAAGGACACTTCTCGTAACCTGTTTCTTACTGTCTGGTTAGTAGTGATGTGTGCGAGTGATGCCTGGAATCGCGGTACTCGACTCTTTCGAGTCCAGGCTCGAGCTCGTTTCGCTTGCGAAGACTCGATGACAGCATGACGTCACACGTTCGCTCTCTCGCCCGCTGTTGGATGGATGGATGGATGGATGGATGGAGCATATGTACAAGTGGTCGCCGAGGTTTTATGGGATTGCGATAGACCGGTACGGTATAAATATTCTTAATGAGTGAGCAAAATAAATAATCTGAATTTGATGATGACTTGCGAAAGATAATACCACAACTACATACACTATAATAAAGTATGAAAATATCCGTTCACGGCATCTCTCACCCACTCCACTGAATATCCCCTATATTCTAATAATGATAGCATAGTTATCTGGACTTCTGAGCCCAACTTGGCAGGTTCGATACTGGTTTAGTCCGATGGTATTTGAAGGTGCTCAGATACGTCAGCCTCGTGTCGGTAGAATTGCTGGCACATGAAAGAACTCCTGGGTGACTAAATTCCGGCACCTCGGCATCTCCGAAAACCATAAAAATGTACGTAGTTGGACGTACAACTCATAATATTATTATTATTTAAAATCACTACCCGGTGTCCTGCTACGTGGCTAAATGGTTAGAGTGTTGGCCTTTGGTCCCGGGTTCGATTCCCGGCAGGGTCGGAAATTTTAACCATCATTGGTTAATTTCCCTGGCACGGGGGCTGGGTGTATGTGTTGCTTCATCATCATTTCATCCTCATCACGACGCGCAGGTCGCCTACGGGAGTCATATCGAAAGAACTGCACCTGGCGAGCCGAACTCGTCCTGGGATCTCCCGGAGCCAAAAGCCATACGCCGTTTAATTTTTTTCACTGTCACGGTATGCCTACAATCGTCCGAGGGTACAGGTGAATAGTTTATACTCACATCATACTTTCGGGAGATATAACGTAGGGTATTAAGATTAGGCGTCCGAAATGTGATGTATGTACACGAAGCAAATCATCAGACAGAACGTCATTTTGTTCTAGCTAAACAATGAACGCAATGAACAAAATACACCCTCCGTTTTGGCGTTTATCATTGCAACACATGACTGTGCAAAGGAACAAAACCGAATGTAGTCTTTAGAAGTTGAGCAAAGGTCGAAGAATAGCGGCGGGATATAAGCAATACTTTTTTTGTTTTTTGCTATTTGCTTTACGTCGCACCGACACAGATAGGTCTTACGGCGACGATGGGATAGGAAAGGCCTCGGAAGTGGAAGGAAGCGGCTGTGGCCTTAATTAAGGTACAGCCCCAGCATTTGCTTGGTGTGAAAATGGGAACTCACGGAAAGCCATCATCAGGGCTGCCAACAGTGGGATTCGAATCCACTATCTCCTGTATGCAAGCTCACATTGCGCGCCCCTAACCGAACATTGTGTTTCTGTGGTGATTTGTAGTGTAGTGTGTTGTGTGAATATGAAGAGGAGAGTGTTGGGACGGACAAACCACCCAGTCCCCGAGCCAGGAGATTTAATCAGAAGCGAATAAAATCCCCGAACCGGCCGGGAATCGAACCCGGGACCCTCTGATCCGATGGCTAGTACTCTGACCATTCAGCTCATGTATGTTTCTGAACGCCCTACACATGTATCTTTGCAATAAATTCTCTGGCAGTAATAATGTCATTATTTAGCACAATATTATTACACGTTTTCCTACAAGGACGTCGCGGGAATAATATTTCATAGCTATCAACAAATCCCTGGTGGCTACTTCCAGGCTGCACAGTAGCCTAATAAAAGTAATAATAATAACAATAATAATCGAACGCTGCCGTTGTCGACATTAGAAAAGGTCCCCACCACAGTGTGGAAATTAAAAAAGTAAACTCGTGTCCTCATCCTGAGGTGGTGCAGCTCTTTTTAGGTACACCCCTATTGGAGGTGAGGTGAGCTGCATGTACCATTTCAACCACATACCAGCACTTCTGCCATTCTTACATTTCTGGCAGTACCGGGAATCGAACCCGGGCCCCCTAGGACAGCAGCTAATAGCACTAACCGTTACGATACGGAGGCGGACAGTGTGGAAATTGTCCCCATCCTACGCTCATCTTCAGTCCTACGTGTCTAATTTTGCCTATGATGAAATGAAATGGCGTATGGCTTTTCGTGCCGGGAGTGTCCGAGGACATGTTCGGCTCGCCAAGTGCTGGTCTTTTGATTTGACACCCGTAGGTGACCTGCGCGTCGTGATGAGGATGAAATGATGATGAGGACGACACATACACCCAGCCCTCGAGCCGGCGAAATTAACCAATGATGGTTAAAATTCCCGACCCTACCGGGAATCGAACCCGGGACCCCTCTGACCAAAGGCCAGCACGCTAACCATATAGCCATGGAGCCGGGGCCTATGATGAATAATTATCGTAACAATAAAATTATTGACGACCGATGACTCAATAAAACCAATCATCAGCAGCAAACATATTGCAATCTACATCACAAAAATATTCTGTGGGTGACCCTGAATGCCGTGCAATTCAGTACAATAGATTATAGTTCTAAGACATGTCCAAAGATAGCGACACTAGTATGCTTGGAATTGAGTCTGGAGTCGAGTATACCGATTCTAAGAGCACATTACTCGATTCTACTCGATTCCGTCGCTAGCCCATCACTACTGGTTAGACACCGTGACCACAGTGACGCCCCTGTGGTCTTGTTGCAGTTCTCTGGCGGTTGCTGAACGATGCCGCAACACACAGATCGTCAGATACCGGTCATCCTGTGGGGTTGTTATGAATCCACGACCTTGTCCAACCTTCCTTTGAACTGGCCAGTCTCAATGTAGTGATTCCGAAAGTGGTGAATAACTGACAGAGAGACATTGAGACCCACATCAACACGACGAAAAGTCCATCCTTCTTGGATCAAAGTGACGGCCCTTGCGACTTGAACCTCGTTAAGATATCTCATGGAATGTGCTGGTTTACGCATAATCTATATATATATATAAAAGTCATTGTATGTATGTGGGTGGGTGGGTGGGTGGGTGGGTGGGTGGGTGGGTTTGTACCACATCTCCTCCCAAACCATTGGAGCGATTTCAACCAAATTTGATACACTTATGACTTGGTATCAGGAGACAAACCGCGTGGGGGTAAGACATCCCAAACACCCCTGGGGGCGGGGGGCGAGGGGGGCCATATATAAAAATAAATGAAAATAGTGTCGAATCCATACTTTTCGGGGTCGCTGAGATGAATAGTGATACTCCAATTTTTTTAAAGTCCAAGTTTAGCCCCGCTTTGGGGTGGGGGCGAGGGGGGAGTGATATATACAAATAATCGAAAATAATGTCGAATACATAGTTTTCGGGGTCGCCAAAGTGAATAGCGACACTCCGGATTTTTGGTATCAGGAGACAAACCACGTGGGGGTAAGACACCCCAGAAACCCTTAATGGCGGGGGGCGAGAGGGGTCATATATAAAAATAAATGAAAATAGTGTCGAATCAATACTTTTCGGGATCGCTGAGATGAATAGTGACACTCCAATTTTTGTTTTTAAAGTCCAAGTTCAGCCCCTTTGGGGTGGGGGCGAGGGGGGAGTGATATATATAAATAATCGAAAATAATGTCGAATACATAGTTTTCGGGGTCGCCAAAGTGAATAGCGACACTCCGGATTGTTGGTATCAGGAGACAAACCACGTGGGGGTAAGACATCCCAGGAACCCTTAGGGGCGGGGGGCGAGGGGGTCATATATAAAAATAAATGAAAATAGTGTCGAATCCATACTTTTCGGGGTAGCTGAGATGAATAGTGACACTCCAACTTTTTAAAAGTCCAAGTTCAGCCCCCTTTGAGGTGGGGGCGAGGGGGGAGTGATATATACAAATAATCGAAAATAATGTCGAATACATCGTTTTCGGGGTCGCCAAAGTGAATAGCGACAATCCGAATTTCCAGTATCAGGTGACAAACCACGTGGGGGTAAGACACGCCAAGAACCCTTAGGGGCGGGGGGCGAGGGGGTCATAAATAAAAATAAACGAAAATAGTGTCGAATCCACACTTTTCGGGGTCGCTGAGATGAATAGTGACAGTCCGATTTTTTTAAAGTCCAAGTTCAGCCCCCTTTTAGGGTGGGGGCGAGGGGGGAGTGATATATACAAATAATCGAAAATAGTGTCAAATACATAGTTTTCGGGGTCGCCAAAGTGAATAGCGACACTCCGGATTTTTGGTATCAGGAGACAAACCACGTGGGGGTAAGACACCCCAAGAACCCTTAGGGGCGGGGGGAAAGGGGGGGTCATAAATAAAAGTAAACGAAAATAGTGTCGAATCCATATTTTTCGGGGTCGCTTAGATGAACAGTGACATCCCGGGAAATTCTTAATTTCAAGTTCAGCCCCCTCTAGGGTGGGGGGCAAGGGGGAGTGATATATAAAAATAATCGTAATTAGTGTCGAATCCACAGTTTATACGGTCGCTGAGGTGAATAGTGGCACTCTGGACTTTTAAAGTCCAAATTAAGGCCCCTTTTGTGGTGAGTGGTTAGGAAGGGAGTTAGTTATAAAATAATCGAAAATAATGTCACATCCATGGTTTAAGGTGTCGCTTAAATGAGGAGTGACACTCCGGTTTTCGTTTAAGTCCAAGTTGATCCTCAATTGCCAGGCGGGTGAGAAGGAGTCTAGAACAGAAAATATCCAAATGACCGAGATTAAGGGTGTTTTTTTGTACGTTCCAGTATAACTGTCAGCAGAACTTAATACAAATATTACCTACTACCTGAAAAAAATACTAAGGGGGAAAGACACCCCTTGAATCCTTAGATAAGGGTACGAAATGTATTTAAGACTGAAAATGACCGATATTAGTGTTGAATCCATACGTTTCGGGACTACGGGAACAATTTCAAACAAACTTGGTCACTTATGACTTATTATCAGGAGACAAAGTGCGTGGAGGTATGACAACCCTAGCACACCTACGACGGGATGCGATTTAGAAATAATCGAAAATAGTGTCGAATCCATTCTTTTCGTGGTCGCTGAGATGAATAGTAACGCTGCAATTTTTTTAGAAGTCAAATTTCTGCCCCCTTTCGCATAGCGGTGAGAAAAAGTGAAAAAACAAAATTTCGAAAATGACCGAGAGAATGGACGCATGTGTGTATACTAGACCTACTGTCTCGAGAAATATACCCTAGGGGTAAGAGACTCGTAGCCTCTAAAGTAGGGGCTAAATGTAAATATTAACCGAAAATGACCGAAATTTGTGTGTAATCCATAGTTTTCGGGGTCTTTGAGATGAACTGTAACACTCTGGATGCCGTTTAAGATAAAGCTCAGTCCTACTCGGCAGGCGGATGAGAACTGGCAAAAACTTGAAAACGTCCAAAGGGACAGAGTTTAAGGATGTGTGTATGTTTTAGCATATCTCTCAATCAAACTTGGTATACACATGACTTACTATATAGAAAAAATTACTGTGGAGGTCAGATACACCTAGCCCCCGCTGGTGTTGGGGAATGAGAGGGGCTGACGTGCAAAAATAAGGTAAATAACCAATATTAATGTCGAAATCCATTGCTTATGTGTCGTTGATACGAACTGTGACGCTGTGGATAGCGTTTAAGTCCACGTTCAGCCTCCATCGAGGCAGGAGCTGAGAAGGGCTTAAAAGTAAATAGTATAAAATGACCGAGATTAGTGTTTACTCGATAATTAAATAATCTAAAACTTGAAGTCAGATACATCTAATTAACTATAAAACTACATGATAAGTCGTAAAATCAACATCTCAAAAAGAATTCTATAAGCATTCATTTCACACTCAACTAACTGGTAATACAAATATTAAATATAAACATTCAAAAACTATCCGGGCAACGCCGGGTACTACAGCTAGTGTACTCTAATGACCGCCGTAGTCTGTGAACCTCACAACGTCACGCGGGCGCACCGCTAATTACTTTGTTGTGAGGGTCACCCAACAGTTTAATGCATGGATACGCCTACAGATGGAGTATAACTTCATTTTGACATACCCTGAGTAGCTAAGGTATGAAGGTATGCTGTACGACCATTGGAATCCTATCTACCAAATTAACGTTCACATACCAGACGTTACAAAACATGTTCCTCTAATTTTTTTGAACTGCGTATTTTTCATAGGTAATAACTCTAAATAAACATTAAATAATTATGTTGAAGGAAATAATTAGGGCTTTGCTTTACAGTTTGCTTGACGTGGATCCGACACACGTGGGTCTTATCGCGGTGGTGAAGTAGGGAAGAGCTAGGAATGGGAAGGAAGCGGTCGTGGCATTAATTAACGTACAGCCACCATAATCCTACTTCCACTATCGCCCACGATCATCCGAATGTAAGCTCGCAGCTATGTGACCCTAACCACACGGCCTACTCGCTCGGGAAGTAAGCTGTAGTACCGGGACTGTTATGCGAAATCGGGTCGATATCGTGAGTGACAGGAATCTTGCGCCAATGTGCGGTGAGAAGTGTAATTCTGGCTAGTTTTTCCCATGTCACTACAGCCCCGAAGGACCGTGGCCTACCAAGCTCAGCCCGAAGGCTTACAGTTTACGAGGTGTCGTGTGGTCAGCACGACGGATCCTCTCGGCCGTTATTCTTGGCTTTCTAGACCGGGGCTGCTATCTCACCGTCAGATAGCTCCTCAATTGTAATCACGTAGGCTGACTGGACCTCGAACCAGCCCTCAGATGCACGTAAAATCCCTGACCTGGCCGGGAATCGAACCCGGGGCCTCCGGGTAGGAGGCAGGCACTCTACCCCTACACCGCTGGGCCGGCAATTCTGGCTATTATTGGAAATAATATCAGTCGTAAAATACACTGACACTCATACTAAGGGGAAGTTGACACTGTGTCCTATCCAGGATAGATCATGAACGTGGATGACGTCGTTACCTGTGTGTAAAATAATAATAATACTAATAATTTCAAGCGGGATCCCTAAAATATTTAAAAGATGAATATTCAAAAATGAACAGAGAGTACCGTTATCTTCTTCATATGTTAACAGTTTCTTCCTCTCCTACTTCTTTTGTTTCATTTCCTGATCCTCTTCCTCCGTCAGTTCTCATATTCACGTCAAATTGTCTTACGTCCCCGTCCCTCATCATCTGGATTCTTCCCTCGCTAGTTATTAATTGGTGCTCTATTTTACTCAAAGTTGTTTAATAAATGTTTAACTGAATTGTTACGCTATATTACTGTGTCGTTCCTAAAGAAGCAGTCTCTTTCAGGAGCAAATTGCATACGAAACTTAAACCAATATATTGAATGTTAATGATTATTATGTTCATGATTTTGATGATAATGCGACTGTCATTGTTTTAAGGTCCTTAGCGAAGGCATTGACTCTGAAAATGGATCTAGGAAAATAAGTGGGTGGTAAGTATATGGCTGAATGTGATGGGCTACCACACGCTGACGAGTATGAAATAGTCTTCTTCAAAATTATTCCTTGGTGTGAAAATGGCAAACTACGGAAAACAATCTTCGAGGCTGCCAACAGTACGGTTTGAACCCACTATCTTCAAATGAGTGCAGGATAGTTGTCATGTGCTACATAAATATCAGAGAGGAACTTTGCTATCAAACCCGTATATGTATACTAGCAAGATACCCGTGCTTCGCTACGGTATTATACTGAAATTTATAATTGAATACTTATTGTTTTAGATATATAATCCGACGAAATTCGCGATCTGACTGGTTTTCTGCGCGAATCCACCAAAATTCCCGATCTGACTGGTTTTCTATTATTTTACGGCACGTTTCCTCCCATTTTTCAATCTTCCTTTCCAGCAATCGATTTCGTACTTCCCGGGCTAGGCTCAGGTATTCCTCCCGGTCAGATGGGTCCGTAAATCTTTGCCATCTTTTCCTATAATCAGTTTTAATATGGCTAAAATCCTTCAGGAGATCCGGCGTGGTGTCATATTGGGTGCCTTGGCGGCACTGAACCCGCGGCCGGACTGCATTCTTAGTCATTACCCGTCCAGGAGCCGTTTCCAGCGCGGTCCGCACATTTGACGACGGTCCGGAATATTATTATTATTATTATTATTATTATTATTATTATTATTACTATTATGTGTTGCTGGAATGGCTAATGACAGGGAAAACCTGAGTATCCGGAGAAAAACCTGTCCCGCCACCGTTTTGTCCAGCACGAATGTCACATGGAGTGACCGGGATTTCAACCACGGAACCCAGCTGTGAGAGGCCGGCGCGCTGCCGCCTGAGCAACGGAGGATCCTTATAAGTACATTAATAACAGCTAAAATCAATTGTTCTCACCTCCTTCTACACCCCACTGCCGTTAAGTTTATTTACCGCCACCCCCCCAAAAAAATTTAAAAGAATGCTTGTTTCTTTATGTTTAAGGGAGATTCCAAACACCAATGTTCACGTCTATTACCTCCAGTTTTGAGATATAAGTATCCCAATAAAAATAATTTACTTTCTGCACTTCATATCACAATACTCCCCCCCGCCAAGTGAATTTTCCCGCAAAAAATACTTGTTTCTTTAATAGTAAAGGATCTCCTTACATACCAATGATCACGACTCTAACATCTTCAGTTTTTGATTTATGTGTCCTCATGAAAGGAATTCAACTCCTTTACACTCCCGCCCTCCAAGATGGTTTCCCCACCAAAACGCGCTTTTCTTTGTTCTTAAAGGAGATCCAAATACGAATTTTCACGTCTGTAACAACTTTAGTTTTTATTAGATGTATGTATTCTCATACAATTAAGCCATTTAATTTTTCAATTCTTCCCCCCACCCCCACCCCTTCATTGGATTTTCCGAGAATACGTGTTTCTTTACTTTTAAAGCAGATTACAAATATCAAATTTCACGTCTGTAACGTCTTCATTTTTGTGATATCAGTAGCCTAATTAAAATAATTCAACACCATTTTCAGTCACTTTTACCACCCCCCTCCACCCAAGTGGTATTTCCGAAAACTAAAAACACACGTTTCTTTATGTTTAATAGAGATAAAAAATACCTTCACTTCTGTAACATGTTAAGTTTTTTTAGATATACTGTAAGAATTCTCATTTTAAAATTTCACCACTTTTGAGTTCCCCTTACGTGGAGTTTCCAAAAACAAATCACCTATGTTTATTTACATTTACAGGAGATTCCAAACACCCACTTTTTACGTCTGTAACATTTTACGTTTCCAAGATATTCTGTAGATACAGTCTTTCAAAAAATTCACCCCAATTTGTCACTCCTGTTTAACCGCCATTAATTGGATTTCCCCAAAACTAAGAATTACGTGTTTCTTTACTTTTAAAGGAGATCCCATATACACATTTTCAGTTCTGTAATATCTTTCGTTTCTGAGATATATGTATCCCCATTAAAAGCATTCAACCCATTTTTCACCCCTTTTACACCGATCCTATTAGGATTTACAGGAAATAAAAAAATACGTGTTCCTTTATTTTTAGAGGAGATTCTAACTAACATTTTTACATCTGTAAATTTTAAAGTTTTAAGATGTAGACGCACTCATTTTAAAAAATTCACCCCCCTTGTCACCCCCCAATATTTGGATTGTCCAAAAACGAAACAAATACGTGTTTCTTTACTTTTAAAGTAGATCCAAAATACCAATTTTCAGGTCTGTAATATCTTCAGGTTCTGAAATATAAGTAGCCTCATTAAAGGCATTCAACCCATTTTTCACCCTTTTACACCCTTCCTATTGGGATTTTCCGAAAACAAAAGAATACGTGTTTCTTTATTTTTAAAGGAGATTCTAACTACCAATTTTTACATCTATAAACTTTAAAAGTTTTGAGATATAGATACACTCATTTTAAAAAATAACCCCCTTTTCACGCCCCCCCCCCCCCCGCTATTAATTGGATTTTCCACAAACAAAAAATACGTGTTTCTTTATTTTTAAAGGAGATCCCAAACACCAATTTTCAGGTCTGTAATATCTTCAGGTTCTGAAATATAAGTAGCCTCATTAAAGACATTCAACCCATTTTTCACCCCTTTTCAATCCACCTATTGCGATTTTCCGAAAACAAAAAAATACGTGTTTCTTTATTCCTAAAGGAGATTCTAAATACCAATTTTTACATCTATAACCTTTAAAAGTTTTGAGATATAGATACACTCGTTTTAAAATATTACCCCCCTTTTCACCCCCCCTTAATTGGGTTTTCCAGAAACCAATAAATAGGTGCTTCTTTATTTTTAAAGGAGATCCCAAACACCAATTTTCAGGTCTGTAATATCTTCAGTTTCTGAGATATAAGTATCCTCATTAAAGGCATTCAACCCATTTTCACCCCTTTTCACTCCTCCTATTGCGATTTTCCGAAAAAAAAATACGTGTTTCTTTATTTTTAATGAAGATTGTAAATACCAATTTTTACATCAGCAAACTTTAAAAGTTTGGAGATATAGATTCACTCATTTTAAAATTTCACCCCCTTTTCACCCTCCCATTAATTGGATTTTCCAAAAACAAAAAAATACGTGTTTCTTTATTTTTAAAAGAGATCAAAAGTACCAGTTTTGAGGTCTGTAATATCTTCGGTTTCTGATATATAAGTACCGGTATCCTGATTAAAGGCATTCAACCCATTTTCCCCCATTTTCGCCCTTTTTCACCCCTCCTATTGGTATTTTCTGAAAACAAAAAAATACGTGTTTCCTTATTTTTAAAGAAGATTCTAAATACCAATTTTCAAATCTATAAACGTTTAAAGTTTTGAGATATAGATACACTCATTTTAAAATTTCACCCCCCTTTTCACCCTCTTACCGAAGGAATATCCAAAAATCCTCTCTTAGCGAGCACCTACATCTTAATGTGAATATATCCCCAAAATTTTATTTCTTTATGTCCAGTAGTTTTGGCTCGGCGATGATGAATCAGTCAGTCAGTCAGTCAGTCAGTGAGGACAAGCTATTTTATATATATAGATTGTTGTTGATACCTTGATCACAGCCATAGGACCTGTAACTTACATCGAATCTGAACCACAAGTACGTTTAACATCTTCTCCGTGATGTCTTAACGAACCTACTGAGAGACAGACAGTCAGACAAAAGTTGAACCGAACCTACTTTTGATTTTTGCATACCTAATTCAAGATCGAGTCGATGATATGTCAAACATTTGAAACGTACATAAAAAGAAACCATTCTACATTTATACTTCGTCGATATTTGTATTGTTTTATTTCCGAGGTGCTAGATTGGAAGGAAAGCATTTACTTGTATAAAATGCCTATCGATGTATTACTTGCGGTATTATTAATTTCCAGATTAAAACTAACCTCTAAGGATTCTTGTAATGCATGTGTCGAGAACTATATGAATGTGACTTGGAAGGAAGATTGAATTGTCACTTGAAAATCCTCTTCAACATGGTAAAATCTGACATACACAGAGGGAGGCGTGCGACGAGCCGTTACGGCATGTAAGTACAGTACATTAGACTTGTATTGTTATTTATCGTTCCCAATGCCAGAATATTGTAAGACAGCCAGAGTACTGCGGAGACCCTAGGGATATGACCGATGTACAGTACAGTGATTAGTTTCCAAAGGGGCTAGTTTATTGCATTACACAAGCAGACATGCTTGTATCCTATTATGCAGCATCATGTAATACAGCGTGATGCACATAATGTGTACTCTCCATGTCAAAATTACATAGCACTAATCTCCACTCCATCTAGCTATATAAGGATGTTCTTCTATAATAATTATCTGCCGGCTCAAACCTCGTAAATAATAATAATAATAATAATAATAATAATAATAATAATAATAATAATAATAATAATAATAATAATAATAATAATAATAATAATAATAATAATAATAATAATAATAATAAACACCGGGGGAGTTGGCCGCGCGATTAGGAGCGCGCTCCTTTGAGCTCGCATCGGGGAGATAGTGGGTTCGAACCCCACTGTCGGCAGCCTTGAAGATGGTTTTCCGTGGTTTCCCATTTTCACACAAGGCATATGCTGGGACTGTACCTTAATTAAGGCCACGGCCACTTCCTTCACATCCCTAGGCCTTTCCTCTCCCATCGTCGCCATAAGACCTATCTGTGTCAGTGAGACGTCAAGCAAATAGCAAAAAAAAAAAATAAAATAATAAAAATCATTAGGAGACGAAGAACAATAATCGCACTAGTTTTACAGTAACGACATCAGATAAATAAGCTCCTTATTCGTATATAAACACCAATAATAATAATAATAATAATAATAATAATAATACTAATAATAATAACCATATTTTTATCCTTTTAAGAGGTTCAGCTCTGGCCTCCTCAGCTCAAATTGACGAACTCAATCCCGGCTTATGACAGTCTCATGTCGGTAGCTTTAAAGGTACTCAGTAGAAGTCCTGTCGAACAACATTCTGGCATCTCGGTATCTCCAAAATTCGAAAAGTATTTAGTAGGACATGCAAATATTAACATTATTATACGATAATCACAGTATTACTCCGTACCACATTCCCATGTTCATGTTGGGTCAGCGGAGCCCACAAGCTCAAGTTCGTATGCAGTTGACTGCGGTAAAAAAAAATTCGTGTGGCTATTTCTAGCTGAGTGCAGCCCTTGTAAGGCAGACCCTCCGATGAGGGTGGGCGGCATCTGCCATGTATAAGTAACTGCGTGTTGTTGTGGTGGAGGATAGTGTTATGCGTGATGTGTGAGTTAGTTGACCGCGGTTTGAATATAGGATACCCTTCCTGCCACCACTACCCCCCGAAGTCTCCAAACATAAAACCCGAAGACCTAGGGTTGGGCGTCGATGAGCCACATACAGTAATTGTGCCAGCGCACTCTATGATAAAGAATAAAGGAACTTCGGTGAGAAAAATTTCAGTACCACGGTATGTCTCAAAACAGTAAAAGTAGTAAGCGAGCCGTAAAAGGAATACTATTATTGTTTTTTCTTGCTACATATTTAACGTTGCACTTAACACATGGAAAGGTTTTCGGGGACGAAAAGGTGGGAAAGGGCTAAGATTTGGAAGGTAGCAGCCATGGCCTTAAATTATGTACAGCCAATCCATTTTCCTGGTGTTAAAATAGGAAACCGCGGAAAACAATCTTCAGGGCTGCCGACGTTGGGATTCGAATCCACTATCTCTCGATTGCAACCTCCCATCTGGGCGACCCTAACCGCATGGGCCACTCGCTCGGTACTACTAATGCTACTAATAATAATAGTTATGATTTGGTGCCATTGACATGGTCTACACACCAACATCAATATTCCAATTGTGCTGGCATTTGGAACCAAGAGGAATTCTAGTGGACACTTTCCAAGGGAGATAGTCAGGCGTACGCAAATTGCGTCATCAGAGATTTTTAACGAAGTTTGCCAAAATTAATTGCCTGCCTTTTAAACATTTGTTAGCTTGGGACGTGGAACACAAACTGTAGATCACGATGGACTGGATGGGACAGGGTGGGCGTCCACCACCCACAAGCGAGGAAACAAAGGCTTAAAAACCCTATTTGAATGCAGGATAAAACAAGTCTGGCAACCTAGGGTCTGTAGAAATTGAAGGGAAATTAAACAGATATAATTATTTACTCAATGGTGTGTGCGAAATTTGTGTGATAACCTCCGTTACTCTGAAGTATGTTCTGTATTGGTGTGTATAGTTGTAAACATTTTAGATAAGAAAGATGTAACCACAAATTGTATTTTTTGTACTGTCCTTGTGATCATTTTGCCACCCCCAGATATTTAGAAAGTAGACCAGTAAAAGAAGGAACACTCATATTCATGTTGAGTTTAAATAGGATGAGGTTTTAACCGGTTTTATGACGTTTTAATATTTCAGTCCCCAAAGTTCAAATAAAATTTTTGTGGCTGCACGAGAATTTGAATTAAGGTCAACTAGGAAATAAGCTACACTGCGAAATCCCAAATCACAGCATTCTTCCCTTGCAAGTGAGTACCATTACATCAGTGTATCTATCAACCTACAGTTCCTACCTAAATCATGAAAAAGGCTGCACAAATTTGAATATCTAAGCACGCATATTTTAATGTATGAACTCAACGAGACAATTATTGAGTACTATAGCGTAGCATGTATGAGGAGTCTCTTCAAAGGGATCTATTTACGTTATGGAAAAGTTCAAATGAATCTATTTCCACCATGAAAACTTAGGGGAAATCTCAATGAAAGTATAACGAAAGGCACCTGGAACGTACCCGTGACCGGGTGTGTTACGTTCCTTACGGAATTACATCATTCTGGTCTGGTCGTAGCAATTGATAGAATTCACCTACTGTAATGCATGTGGACGAAATCTGAGTTTATTCTTGAAGTGGAAATAGTACATTTGGAACAGACATACCTCATTCCTATTTAATCTATCAATCAGTTAATTCGGTCGATTGAACACCAATATCCTTCATGCATACTTCATGGATTTGGTTTTAAAAATATCTCATTTTCCTTTAGCCATTCATATTGTGCACATTCGGATACGCAGGGCACATTTCTTGATCCGAGCAGTTTTGCTTTAGCAAAGTTTTTTAGTTCACGACCGCTCTGGCTTCTGGCGATTTGCGGTTTCTCTCATCACTCTATTTGCAGTGAAAAATTAACTACAAATCAGCCATGTGGAAATGATTTGCAGCGCAGTAAAAACTGTTGGACAAAAGTATTCAGAGGAAATGACCGGAATATTTTACTTAAAAAGGATTCTGTCCTTAACAGAGGCTGATTCAAGCCAACTGCGCGTTCTACTATAGTTATCCAGTCAATAAAACGGCAGAACACGTTTACACGCGCCAGTAGCATGAGAGAATAGCAATATTTAAGCTTGTTAGTCATTATAATAATAATTTCGTGTGGCTATTTCTAGCCGAGTGCAGCCCTTGTAAGGCAGACCCTCCGATGATGGTGAGCGGTATCTGCCATGTGTAGGTAACTGCGTGTTATTATGGTGGAGGATAGTGTTATGTGTGGTGTGTAAGTTGCATGGATGTTGGGGACAGCACAAACACCCAGCCCCCGGGCCATTGGAATTAGCCAATGAAGGTTAAAATCCACGACCCTCTGAACCGAAGACTAGTATGCTTACCATTCAGCCAACGAGTCGGACGTTAGGCATTAACACGCCTACATTCAACACTTTCATACAAAATGTAGGATGAAAATGTATAGAATCTTTCAGCTAATTAAAATATGAAGGGCATTCGGGTTCCTAAAAACAGAACGTTTAGGCATTTTTAGATTTCCATCCTACGAAATAATTTAAAATTTCGCGAAGAAGTTGGTGTATAATAGGTTAAGAGATACTCTATTTCTTAACAAATTGATACAAAAGGGTTTGTTCCCATGAATTTGTAGAAAAAGCTTCACCCTTGCCTTGGTAGTATTTCCATCACAACTATATTGAAAATCTTATGTCCAACTTCTGTGGGGTGAAAGTGTGTGTTTCTGGCGCAGCGTGAGAGAAGTCGGCAAAGGACAGTAAACGAAGTCCGTTTGAGTGTACGGAACCTTGTACGACGTACAGAATTTTAGACTGTGTTGTGCCTGAGCTGTGAACTAAGTGGCTGTGATAGTAGACAGCGAGAATGAATGTGGAACTGCCTTACTATGTGACATTAGTGGAAGTGTGTGACTGTTTTACTTTGTAAGCGATAGAGTGAACAACTATGGTGACTGAGTGGTGAGAACAGAGAGAACGGAAACTTGTGCAATGGTGTGTACTCGGTTGTGTAAGTTGAGAACCTAATGTGTCTGTGCAGTGTGTAAGCCATTATTGGTAATTAGTACATTTGAGTCTATAGTATTTTAACGCTACAATTTGTGTGTTTTTTCATGCCGACCATCACGCTACAATATATACATATATAGATAAATGCAGCTATTCGCGTAGTTATGGCCATTAGGCCTCCTTATATACTAAGCCAATTATTGTACATCAGAATCATGATTAATGCTATCGTAATTAATGCTAAATAAAGTTACTGTAACATATACACAATATGTTATGACTGAAATAAAGTTGCACCCCACTGGTATATACATAGTAATACGATTACAAAATTAATAATAATAATAATAATAATAATAATAATAATAATAATAATAATAATAATAATAATAATGTAATAACACGATCAATGAAATACTAGAACTGTACATTTCACTCGAATCCTGCTGCACCTTTTAATGGTCTTTTTAAATGACACTGTGGTTGGTATTCCTGTGACGTCGTCCTGTACACGGTCGTCTGCGGTTTAAAAATAACCAAAACAATTTAGCTTTAATTGTGCGAAAATAAATAATATTATTGTACTTGCAGAGCATTATGAGGGAAATGTTCTCTCCTACGAACTCCAAGGATATTCAGAATATTGCAATTAAGTCCGATCAATTACATTCTCAATATATATAAGTTACTTAGTAATTGATGCCGTTAAAATCTTGAAACGCAGTGAGTAGCAAGTCCATATATCGAGAGCAGGAGAAAGAACCCCTGTTTCCTCTTCCTGTCACGAACTTGAAAATAAACCGGGTGTTGCTCCTAAAACAACATTCACTTCCACCAGTGTCAGTTTCAACAGTGACAGTCAGACCACATAGTTCGCGAGACACAGTAAACATTACGGTGACAGTATCAAACACACGACGAGAATATAATGGTACACACTCTATCAAAACATGGACGACATACTTTTCGAAAGAATGTTGTCGTCCAAAATTGGAAATTTATTTTTACTTTATTTTACGAATAATAAGTTTAATATTGCAGAAGAGAGTGCATAAATGACAGTGACCGTCACAAGTTGGAAATTATAACAGCTATAACTGAACGAACAATATCTACAAAATCTTCAAAATTTAGTTTCGAATGTCACGTAATGTGACTATATGTCCCATTACTGTGCCTACTGTTCTCAGTAAAAAAAACACTCCATGATGTATTGTGACGTTTACATACTAGGGGTCAAGTATCTATGTTTATCGACTTGTGTTATACATAGTATACTTACCGTATGCTTGCGAAGATATAGTAATATTGCTCGTTAATTTCTCAGTTAGTTTACCGGCTATCACTCCAAAGCGCTTTGGAGCAGATCCATTTATACCTTTCGAATAATCTTAACTATTATAACTGTAAGCTTGCATTCGCAAGTCAGTGTGTTTTAATCCCACTCTCGGGAGGCCTGAAGATAGCTTACCGTGGTTTCCCATTTCCGCACCAGGCAGATGCTGGGGCTCTACCTGGTTTAAGCCCATGATAACTTATTTCCCATTCCTAGCCCTTTCCTATCCTATCGTTGACATAATATCTGCTAGTGTCAGTGCCACGAAAATCAAGTAGAGAAGATTATTTCTGTACCTTATTTAACCTACGTTTTGTGCCCGTTGTTGACGGGATAATCACTTAGCAAGTGCATGATTACATGCTTGTCGATCTTTTATTGAGCGTTATACACAGAAGTGGGACTGTGGAATATCCGAAATATTTTAATGTTTCGAGGTACGTTGATGTGTGTACGCTGCCCAAATATTTAAAAATTGTATGGGTAACATTTGTAGATCTAAATGAAATTCTCATCCAGAAAGTATGATGCGGGAAGTGCTTGTAATGCCATAAAACGTCTGTTGAAGCCCTTACTTTGTCGTAATATATAGCTTACAAAGGCGAGCACAATTAGAGCAAATGCGTTTCTGTTTCCAAGAGTATATTTTGTGCCACAGTCGAAGTGCTGCAATAATAATATTGTGAAATGAGGAACTATGTATATAATATCTGACTATAGATGGCCTTGGTTATATTACCTTAGAAGATTCAATCTACAGTATTTCAAACGCAATTTATACAAAGAGAATCAGCTCCGTCTACAAATATTTTATTCTGGGAACATAAAAATACTGTGAGATCGTCGTCAATCAATCAATCAATCAATCAATCAATCAATCAATCAATCAATCAATCAATCACTGACCTGCATTTAGGGCAGTCGCCCAGGTGGCACATTCCCTGTCTGTTGCTTTCCTAGCCTTTTTATTAAATGATTGCAAAGAAATTGTAAATTTATTAAACATCTCCCTTGGTAAGATACTCCAATTTCTAATTACCCCTCCTACAAACAAATATTTTCCCCTATTTGTCCTCTTGAATTTCAACTGTACTTTGATATTGTGATCTTTCCTACTTTTATCAAACTTATTAGTCTACCAATGTCATTCACGCCATCTCTCCACCGACAGCTCGTAACATAACACTTAGTTGAGCAGCTCGTCTTTGTTCTCCCAATTGTCCCAAGCACAAACTTTGCAACATTATTGTAACGCTACTGTTTCGCCGGAAATCACCCAGAACAAATCGAGCTGCTTTTCTTTGGAATTTTTTCCAGTTCTTGGATAATATAATAGTGGTAAGGGTCCCATACACTGGAAACATACTCCATTTGGGGTCTTACCAGAGACTTATATGCCCTCATCTTTACATCCTTACTACAACCCCTAAATACACACATAACCATGTGCAGAGATATGTACCCTTTATTTTCAATCCCATTTATGTTATTACCCCAATGAAGAATTTTCCTTTTATTAACACCTAGGTACTTACAATGATCCCCTAAATGAACTTTAACTCCATCAACGCAGTAATTAAATCTGAGAGGACTTTTCATATTTGTAAAACTCACAATCAGACTTTTAACCCCGTTTATCATCATACCATACCTTACTGTCCATCTCACAACAATAATCCAGGTTAATTCGTAGTTGCTCACAAACTTGTAATTTATTTGTTAATCTATACACACAAAAAAATATTCAAAAGGCTTTATCTCTGATTCCACTTCTTTAATCATATAATTTATATCTATGGGGAAACATAAAGGTTCAACAATATTACCTTGAGGAATTCTCCTCTTAATTATCACCGGGTCAGATAAAGCTTCGCTTACTGTAATTCCCTGAGATATATTTTCTAGAAATATAGCCACCAATTAAGTCACTCCTTTGTCTAATCCATATGCAGTCATTTTTGCCAGTGGTCGCTCATGATCCACCCAATCAAATGCTTTAGACAGATCAATCGCCATGCAGACCATTTCACCTGGATCCAAGATATCTGTTATATCTTGCTGGAATCCTACAAGCTCAGCTTCAGTGGAATAACCTTCTGTCGAACCAGTTATTTATTTCACAAACATGTCAGATATGATCAGAAAGAACGCTTCCCCAAATCTTACATGCAGTGCATGTCAAACTGACTGGCCTGTAATTTTAAGTTTTATACCAGTCACCATTTCCTTCACACACAGAGCATAATATAACAATTCTATATTATTTTCTTATAGCTCCTTCAGGCAAACTATAATCAAATAAGTACTTCGGTTATTGTACTATATCCCAACCCATTTTCTTTAGTATATCCCCCTAAATATTATCAATTCCAGCTGCATTTATAATTTGCTACTTTTGTATATTATTTCAAATGTGGCTGATATAGATAAATTTAATACTTCTTTAGTATTATTCACCTCCTTTATCCTTACATTATACTTATAACCAACACTCTTTACATACTGCTGACTGAATACTTCTGCCTTTTGAAGATCCTCACATGCACACTCCCCTTGTTCATTAATGATTTCTGGAATGTCCTTCTTTGAACCTGTTTCTGCCTTAAAGTACCTATACATACCCTTCCATTTTTCACTAAGATTTGTATGACTGCCAACAATGGTTGCCATCATGTTACCCTTAGCTGACTTCTTTGTTAGATTCAATTTCCTAGTAAGGTCTTTCAAATTCTCCTTACTTCCACAGCCATTTCTAACTCTATTTCTTTCTAACCAGGACCTCCTTTTTAGTCTCCTTACTTCTCTGTTATAATTTAATGGGTCTTTACCATTCCTTACCACCTTTAAACGTACAAACCCCTTTTCACATTCCTCAACAATTGCTTTAAACCCATCCCAGAGTCTGTTTACATTTTTATTTACCGTTTTCTATCGATCATACTTAATTTTTAAAAACTACCTCATGCCTGTTTTATCAGCCATGTGGTACTGCCTGATAGTCCTACATTTAAGACCTTCTTTTCTAACACATATACACTGACTGACAGAGCAAATGCAACACCAAGAAGGAGTGGTCAGAACTTTATGCCAATTGCAGGGTAGACTGACGTCACTGAGGTATGCTCATGATGTGAAATGCGCCGCTGTGCTGCGCACGTAGCGAACGATAAATGGGACACGGCGTTGGCGAATGGCCCACTTCGTACCGTGATTTCTCAACCGACAGTCATTGTGGAACGTGTTGTCGTGTGCCACAGGACACGTGTATAGCTAAGAATGCCAGGCCGCCGTCAACGGAGGCATTTCCAGCAGACAGACGACTTTACGAGGGGTATGGTGATCGGGCTGAGAAGGGCAGGTTGGTCGCTTCGTCAAATCGCAGCCGATACCCATAGGGATGTGTCCACGGTGCAGCGCCTGTGGCGAAGATGGTTGGCGCAGGGACATGTGGCACGTGCGAGGGGTCCAGGCGCAGCCCGAGTGACGTCAGCACGCGAGGATCGGCGCATCCGCCGCCAAGCGGTGGCAGCCCCGCACGCCACGTCAACCGCCATTCGTCAGCATGTGCAAGACACCCTGGCTGTTCCAATATCGACCAGAACAATTTCCCGTCGATTGGTTGAAGGAGGCCTGCACTCCCGGCGTCCGCTCAGAAGACTACCATTGACTCCACAGCATAGACGTGCACGCCTGGCATGGTGCCGGGCTAGAGCGACTTGGATGAGGGAATGGCGGAACGTCGTGTTCTCCGATGAGTCACGCTTCTGTTCTGTCAGTGATAGTCACCGCAGACGAGTGTGGCGTCGGCGTGGAGAAAGGTCAAATCCGGCAGTAACTGTGGAGCGCCCTACCGCTAGACAACGCGGCATCATGGTTTGGGGCGCTATTGCGTATGATTCCACGTCACCTCTATTGCGTATTCAAGGCACGTTAAATGCCCACCGCTACGTGCAGCATGTGCTGCGGCCGGTGGCACTCCCGTACCTTCAGGGGCTGCCCAATGCTCTGTTTCAGCAGGATAATGCCCGCCCACGCACTGCTCGCATCTCCCAACAGGCTCTACGAGGTGTACAGATGCTTCCGTGTCCAGCGTACTCTCCGGATCTCTCACCAATCGAACACGTGTGGGATCTCATTGGACGCCGTTTGCAAACTCTGCCCCAGCCTCGTACGGACGACCAACTGTGGCAAATGGTTGACAGAGAATGGAGAACCATCCCTCAGGACACCATCCGCACTCTTATTGACTCTGTACCTCGACGTGTTTCTGCGTGCATCGCCGCTCGCGGTGGTCCTACATCCTACTGAGTCGATGCCGTGCGCATTGTGTAACCTGCATATCGGTTTGAAATAAACATCAATTATTCATCCGTGCCGTCTCTGTTTTTTCCCCAACTTTCATCCCTTTCGAACCACTCCTCCTTGGTGTTGCATTGTCACTGTCAGTCAGTGTATTTTTAAATACGACAAAAACAGCTTCGTGATTACTAATACCATCTATTAATTGGTTTCTCTATTGAGCTCACCTGGTTTTACCAGCACCATGTTCAGAATATTCTTCCCTCTAGTTGCTTCTATCACTTTCTGAATCAGTTGTCCTTCCCATATTAACTTACTTGCCATTTGTTAGTCATGCTTTCTGTCGTTCGCATTACCTTCTCAATTGACGTTTGGTAATTCTAGATCACCCACTACAATCATGTTCCTTTCCACATCGTTCCCCACATAGCTGATTATCTTATCAAATAATTCTGAATCGGCGTCAGCGCTACCCTTTTACGGTCTGTACACTCCAATGACATCAAGGTGCCTATTATCTTTAGAGATGAACCTTACACTTAGTATTTCATGTTTGTCATTTTTAACTTCTTCGTAACTTAAAAATTCTTCTTCACCAGAATGAGTACTCCCCCTCCTACCATTCCTATCTTCTCTCTAAGATACACACTCCATTTCCAAGAGAATATGTCTGCATCCATTGTATCATTTCTCAGACATGATTCAGCTCCTATAACAATATCTGGTAAGTATTGAAACCGTTCAATTCTACGTTAATAGATATGTAATGAAGCCCAGCAATATATATGTGCTGTTTACCGCATTGATTTATGAAGTATTTGGTTGCAACAGCATTTTATGCCCGTTCCGGTACACGAGCGACGCTGCGCGAGTTCGGATGCAGGAGCTCTAGTTACGCGTACAGAAAGGGATAAGCCGTAAGTACAGCGTGGCCTTGGTATCGCGCTTTCTATCGTGGAAGCGAGAACGAGAGAGGATGCTATGTACCATTGCTGCGTGTCTCAGTAGGCGTGGTTAAAGTTACAGTGTTTTTACTTAAGAACTGGATATTATCACCGTTTCCCTGTCAATTTCTCGGATACCAACCCAAAAATTTCGGGGGCTAACCAATACTAATAATAATAATAATAATAATAATAATAATAATAATAATAATAATAATAATAATAATAAGGAAAATTCGTCACAAGCCGAAGAAAATACAAATAAGGAACAATAAACTCGGCATAATATGTAATATTTGATAATGTAAGAAGTTGAATTACTTCTCAAGCGCAAATTTAATGACGCATTTAAGATAGCCGTGCAGTGATGGAGGCCAGATGTTTCTAGTACTTATCTCAACGCAGAAAGTGGAATTCCCATATCCCCACCCTCGCGCGCCAAAATGTGAGAAAATGCTTTAGAAATTACTAGTAAACCTGTGATGCGATTGAAAAGAAAATAGATCAATAAATAGAAGATGTAAAGATCTATCAATTCCGTAGATATGTTCATGTTAGAAATTAACCCCCTTTTTCAGTTCCTATTAAGTGGATTCTACGAATACAAACATTTTAATGTTTGTTTACATTTACAGGAGATTCCAAATATCAATTTTCTCGTCTGTAACATGTTACATTTTTTAAATATACTGTAGATACAGCCTTTTTAATATTCGCCCCCTTTATCACTCCAGTTCACCCCCTATTCATGGATTTTCCAGAAAAAATATTATACGTGTTTCTTCGGTTTTCAAGGACATTAAAAATACCAACTTTCATGTATGAAACATCTTCAGGTTTTGAGATATAAGTATCCTCATTAAAGGTGTTGAACTCCTTTTCCACCTTGCCCCCCCCCCCCCCGTTGGTATTTACCAAAACTACGTGTTTCTTTATTCTTCATATTTCAAATAAACATTTTTACGTCTGTAAAGTTTTAGGACTTTGAGATAGAAATATACTTTTTTAAACAATTTATCCCATCCCCTTTTCACCCTCTTAGTGAAGGAATATCTAAAAATCCTCCCTTAGCAGGCACCTACACACTAATAAAATTTAATTTCTATACGTCCAGTAATTTTGGGTCGGCGATGATGAATCAGTCAGTCAGTCAGTCAGTCAGTCAGTACTATTATTTCATTTAGATAGATTACTTAATTCTGTTCCTTTCTTTACAATACTTCCACAGTTCAACACTAATAATTGTACGTCATCCCTACTTGATTTCCAGATAGCTTTACCCTTATCACCGCTCCCTAGACCGCCCCGTTTCCCTGAATGTACCTCCCAATTACCCTTCTAAACAGGGTTTCTAACTTATACGTACCAGTGTGGTTTAAGTGAAGGCGGTCTGAGTGCAGATCCTTATCTCCTACTCACCCATTAGGATCTAGAAATATCATTCCCAGTTTCCCACCTACCCACTCCATAGTCTGATTTAAATCCCCAATCAGCTTCCAGTCAGTATCCCTCCTACACTGTATTCCATTGATACAATTTCCGCTTCCTTAAACTTCACCCATGCTGTATTTACCAGATCCGAAACATCCCAACTAGGTTGGCACTTATACCTGCTCGCCGTAAGTTGTTGGTACCAACGTGAAACGCTACCTTCTTCTCCTTTCCCTCCTCATTTTCTTCTACTTTCCACAACATCTGCCTTACCCTAATTCCTGGATAACAATCTACCCTTGTTCCCTTTTCTCCGCACACTTTCCGACATGTCTAACAATTGAATCCCCCATGATCAGAGCCTCAACCCTATCCACCTCATTTGATCCCCTTCCCTCCTGGGCTGCCCCATCTTTGCTGATGACTGTGGAAGCTAATTTCTCCTTCCTCCCCAATCACCTTCCAGTCAGTATCCCTTCTACACAGTAATCCACAGATAACAATCTCCGCTTCCTTAAACTTCATCCATGCTGTATTTACCAGATCCGAAACATCCCCAGTTATGTTGGTACTTACACCTGCTTGCCTTACGTTGTTGGTACCAACGTGAAACGCTACCTCCTTCTCCTTTCCCTCCACATTTTCCTCTACTTTCCTCAACATTTGCCTTAACCTAATTCCTTTTCCACCGTGTCTTTTCCTACCTTTCCTTTTCCTCCTGCGTCCGCACTTCCCAGCAAGGGTTCTCTGTTCCTCATCTTCCCTCTGTTGTTCAAGCTGTAGTGTACCGATTTCTCACAAACACCTGTCCTGAATTCTAATCCTAAGTACAGCCCTTAGCCTGTAATCTCCTTCCCCTTAAAACATTAGACCACTTGTCTTCTATAATTCATCCCTTTCCTTCCCATCCCTCTTACACCTACTGTTTCCTGTCCATCATTTGAGGGAGGCCTACCTTCCTTCCTGTCTACTGAGAGAATCCTAATTTTCTCCCTCAAACTCTCCAACTCCTCCCTCATACTCCTTAATGCCTGACCACACCCTCAGTTTCTCTGCGAGCATCCTTTATGGAACTAAAAAACATTAAGCACATCCTGCAAACGATCATTAACAGTGTTTTCGTTCCCAAAATGTGATTATGGACCGTCCGAAGGATATGACATGCAATCATTTATCGTACACCAGTCTACCTTGTAGATATGCTAAGATTCCGTACCAAGTGATCGGGTATAACAAGACTCAAAATTAACGATTTAAACTACGATACAGTGAGTGGACATGGTACGGAACAGTGAACTCGTGAAGTAATGGACTCTAAGGTATTTTTAAAGCGTGGATTACTCACGGATGTGGCGGAGAGCATGTGGTCAAAGCTAGCCTACTAAATAACGGAACGTAGTATTGACAGTTCGAATGCTACATCGGATTTAAGTTGTTACACCGATATGAACGCCAGTGCTTAAACATAGGCTAGTGTGTGCCACACACAAGTAATAAAACGCCGTTATTATTTTTGGTGGGTTTCGCATACTGCAATACTATACTATCAAAAATAAGTCGCTTCAGTCATTCACGTATTCCATTGACGAATACATTGGCATGCTCATTATCTACGTGGAAGCATAAGCGAATTCGTTGCAGGCTCTACATCTGTATGAGGAAAGGTATCCGAGCAGGCGAATTTCGACTGCAAAAATTTTTCTCAGTTTTGAAAGGCTTCTAAAACAACAGGGGTATTTCAAGCAATACAGACCTCTCTGTCCAAGAGAAGCTCGTAACGTCTGTGAGAATGAGGAAGCTGTTCTGGACATAGCTCGCAATAACGCACACACGAGTACATGGACAACTGCACAACAGGTGAACATCAGTCAGGCTTCCTTACTACGAATATTGCATGCGCATGAATATCAACCCTACAATCTACAGCGAAACCAGATTTTATACGGTCGAGGTTTCAAAGCTGGAATGAATTTATGTCAGTGGCTGTTAGTAAATCTAGAAAAAAAAAAACAGCATTCCTGCCGAAATTATTTTTGTATCGCGATTCCACAACAATTGTACCGCCATCGGCCACAGCTCGCACTATTTGAGTGCTGACAATCCCCACTGGGTTCGATATGCAGCTTATCAAGTTCAATGAGAAGTGAATGTATTGTGAGTAATCTTGTGTGATGGCCTTACTGGCCCGCATTCCTTTGAGGGCAAATTAAGAGGCGCACGCTAACTGCACTTTCGACGACATGAACTCCCATTTCTGCTGGAAGATATGCTACCAGGAGAAGATATAACGATGTGGTTTCAACAGGATGGAGCTCCAAGACAATGGACCTTAACCGTCCATAACCATCTCATAGTGGTGTTTGTAGTTTTCACCAGTGAGTTGAGCCCTGTTATATTTGGTCAATGAGCTACTACCTTTCGGATAACTGTAATAGTCAATGTACAATAAGTTGTCCACAGTAAACATTTCCAAGCTGTCTGCATTGCTTCTTATAGCCTGTACCTAGAACAACTGAAGCCTATCAATATTTTTTCAGAGATCCCCCTTTAACCTGCTAGTGGTTTGTTGTCTTCGAGACGCTTACCTTTACTGTCCCTTCTAAAACGTCTAAGGCGTGCCAGTGCGTTTTTGCACATGCCCTATTCATTCTAATTTTGATATTTATATGTCACCATGCGATTTACTTTCCATAACTTTCCTGAAGGCCCTGCTGTCACCAAAACCTTTGTATAACTAACACTGTACTTTCCATGCCAGCGTTCAAAAATTGAAACGACACCATCTGTCTCAGTTTCACCACTTTCCCCCTATAATTAATTGCACAGTCGGTACTAGTGTAAGGAAAATCCACGAAAGCGCACCTTTTTTTTTTCGGCTGTCCTTCTTTCATAACGGTACGAAGTCATACACAAATCTAACATCAGTATCGTAAACTGAGTCCCTTCTGCGCTTGGAATTTGCAAATGTATGTTAGTCAGCTCATGGAGGCTGTTTAGCTGAGGCGGTGAGGAAGGGTTCGGTTCGTTCTCAGAAATTCGAGACATTTAGAAACGAGTCTTCCACGTCGAGAAAGGCATCTAGCTCTGGGTTTTACTCACCCCACACCAGAAATGAGCAGTAAAGGTGACCAGTTAACTACTCGATCCGACGTATCATTATTATAGGACCGAAATTTTAACTTCTTCAGGGCTTTTGTAGCTTGTACGGAGAAGGCTTTGCTTTTGATACATAGTTCACTACGTAGAAATGCGTACTAGACAATGATAAGTTAACTCCCTCGTGAGCTTTTCAGTGCGTCTCTGGATTAAAACTTTTGCCATAACTCAATTTAAAGAAATGGAGAATGGATAGCTAAAATTTGGAGGTCTTTCATAATAACCTGACGACGATAACCGTTATATTTTCGGTGCTCGTCTAAGGCTTGTACACTTAATCCAAATTAAGTCTCGAGTGGTAAACCCTAGTTAACTATCCAAGGCCTACCATAGTAGCACATGGCCATCCGCCGAACCCCCTCCCCCGAGGTGTACGGATAGCGTGAATATCTTAATCCTGGTGCCCCAGGTTCGACTCCCCACAAGTTGTGTGATTTTACTGGACTGAAGCCTGGAAGAGGAAACGCTCAGCCTTGTGATATCAAATGCGAAACGAAAGATGACGACTAATGGTGTCGTGACGCTGAACACTATCCATTTGGTTGGGCAGCAGTCGCCTTCGCAAGCCAAATCCTTAACAGGCCGTTGCGCGAAGGGTTTATTTTCGGCCAACCTAAGAAACAACTTATTCACAAGGTGTTGTTGGTATAATTGTACATTATAATTCACTGTTCATAGGCATACATTTTACTCTGATTGTTATTCACTATTGCAGAAATGATAACATTGAAAAACAGAATGCTCGAGTGTACATTACATTCAAAGAAACGAACATTATAGGTAGAACCGTATTATGATGGTTCCAATTGAAGCCTGGTGGCTTATCTTATTATTATTCCTGATCATTTTCCCAATTTCTTGGCGTCAGCGCTAGATGCGAATTTGCTTCTGGTTTAGAGCTGGATGCCCATCCTGACACCAATTATAAGTGGTGGGATTTACAAATTATTGCGCGTTTCTGTGGTGCGTTGTGTGTAGATGAATAAAAGTGTAGTAAAACTTACATAAACAAAATAAAACCTAGCGAGAGGAATTAACCACACGTTTCTAAGTTCATCAACCCGACCGCGAATCGAACCCGGGACTCTCTGAACCGAAGGACACTATGCTGACTATTCAGCCATGGATTCGGACATTATTTTATTATTATTATCATCATTCTTCTTCTTCGTCTTCTCATTATTATTAATATCTTATAAGCATTTGAATGGCTAGTGAATCCATCAGACAGAGAAATAACGTCTCAGGAGAGACCAATAGGTGTTGAAGATTAATATATAATATCTTGACTTCACTTTTATAGAACTATGATGCTTATTTCTACTGTATATACCTCATTACAGAAATAAATCACTGGTGCTGTTATAGTTCTAACGGAAGGTGTATCTCTAACTACGCTACATGAATTAATTGGTGTGAAAAATATTCAGACCATTTCAATTTACAGTGAAAGTTATGATCCCACATCACAAGCCTTGAACCCACAATCCACGAGTAGTGTAGCCAAGGGAGTGTGAATGGTCCAGGTAAATCGAGTTAGCGAGCCGGCGAGTGAACTCGTTTTTTGGTTTGGTTCCAAGCCTGTGATGTAGACACACACTGTCTTCCTTTTTTCCTTCTACCGCAGGTAGATTCAATTGCCTGGCTTCGGTTTCTGCCAATCTCAAGTCAGCAGATGCATCAGCTTCAGTTGTTTCCTTTATCCTCTTCTTCCTATTCTTCTTATACTCCGTATTTCATCCTGTACACTGATAGAAGGATCAGACGTAAAGTAAATTGGTTTCTAATATTCGGAATGTTGATGGACGGCGATTCATGATTATTTACGATTTCTTTTGTGAATGTCTCCAATAACATTTCTAAGGATTCGTTCGGCTCCGTGAATGAAAGGCCAGTGTAGTGGCCTTGGTTTTAGAGGGCCCCGGGTTTGAATCTCCCCCTAGTGGTTAATTCCTCTAGCTCAGGGGCTATGCGTTCATATTCGGCATAATATATATCTTCACTTATGTACAACACATCACATTACGAATCATCAGAGGAACATGCTGTAGTGAATGTGTTCTTCTTATTCTCCTTCTTCTTTATCTGGTTACCCTCCAAGGTCGGTTTTTCCCTCGGACTCTGCAGGGGTTCCTACCTCTACCGCCTCAAGGGCAGTGACCTGGAGCTTGAGGCTCTGGATGGGGTATACAACTGTGGAGTATGACCAGTACCTCGCCCAGGCGGCCTCACATGCTATGCTGAACATGAACCTTGCAGGGGGATGGGAAGGTTCGAAGTGGTAGACAAGGGAGAGGGTAGGAAGAGCCCGTTAGGTACCATCCCGGCATTTTGCCTGTAAGAGAAGTGAGAAACCACGGAAAACCACTTCGAGGATGGCTGAGGTGGGAATCGAACCAACCTCTACTCAGTTGACCTCCCGAGGCTGAGTGGACCCGTTCCAGCTCTTGTACCACTTTTCAAATTTCGTGGCAGAGCCGGGAATCGAACCAGAGCTTTCGGGGGTGGAGCTAATCATACTAACCACTACTCGTGAATGTATTCCTCCACATATAAGTGATGTCGGAAGAGGAATCTAGCTGTAAATAGGGCTTATTTCATCGGTAGTGCCGCCCGCAAGTAACTAGGAAATGACCTAGAAGAAGATGTGTAAAGATTCGTTAGCTTCATACCTGTCGTGATATTTAGAAATACTGAAAATGATCATGTATTACACCGAGGACCATCTTACAGCATACAGCCACTCTGACTAATAAACCGCCGAGCTGAGTGACTCAAGCGGTTTAGGCGCTGGCCTTCTGACCCAAACTTGGCAGGTTCGATCCTGGCTCAGCCAGGTGCTATATGAAGGGGCTCAACCTGCACGTAAAAGAACTCCGGCGGTACTTAAGTCCTGCACCTCGGCGTCTCTGAAAACTGTAAAAGTGTATTTAGTGGGACGTAAAGCAAATAACATTATTATTAATCATTAAACCAGTCCGGCAAAAATATACTATGAACCAGTTGCGAATACTATTCTTGAAAGCATAGGTATAATACGCGACGGTGTGTCAGCAAATACCAGTTAATAGATGGGATAATTTGAAGTTTGGAGTGAGGAATTTCTTTCTTTTAATTTCCTGATTATTTGGGATCACCACCGTACATGAATTTAGTCCCAGTTTTACTATCGAATGTCCGGCTGGAATTAGGTGACATAAATAAAGGGCATAGTATAATTATGGTGTGTGGCTTCGAGAGGGGCCTGGTTCAGGTCTTTCGAGTTGAAGCCCTATACGCGATCTCCGCGCCTGTGAAAATGGGACCCTGCCTATCCTAATATTGAATAATCGGAATTAACCAATGAAGGTTAAAATCCCTATCCCAGATTGGAGTAGAACCGGGATCGCTTGGACCAAGGGTCAGCACGCTAACTATTTAATTATGGAGCCTAAGAGCATAGTAACTAACAGGAAAGAAGAAACTGACAATCTGACGGTAGCAATCCACTGACCGGTTAGTCATCTGTTGTATGGACTTTTTAGTATTGCCGTCAAAAGCCTGTCATGTTTGTAATTGACAACATCCGTGAGTTTACGTATTAAGTCAAAAAGTATTCCTTCCGAGAAAAATAAGTTTTAAAGCTTTGGGTTTTTTCTTGCCAATATCTGATCTCAGAATAAGAATATCTTTAAAATTAAGAAATGTGTGTCCGGCCCCGCAGCCCCGGGTTCGATTCCCGGCCGGGTCAGTGGTTTTTAATTGTAAATGATTAATATCCCTGGCCTGGGGACTGAATGTTTGTGTCGTCCTTAACGCGCCTTTCCTCACATTCAACACTCTACACTTCCGCAATTACACTGACACAGGTTCCTATCTTATGGTAAAAGTAGTGGCAAAAGATCTCCAGAGGTCGACGCCACGTACAAATATCAATAAAAAAAGCGAATGTGTATGTTAGAGCAGGCCTGTCTAGAAAAAGCACTGTATAACTGAAAGTCCCCTCAATTGTAATTACGAAAGGTAAGTGGACCTCAAACCAACACCAGATCCAGGTGAAAATCCGTGACCTGGCCGGTAATCGAACCCCGGTCTCTAGTGTGAGAATCAGGTACGCTATCCGTTGAGTGCGGCACCGGCATTACTGTAGTTTAACATACCTGCATGCATTTTCTCCCTTGCGACTTAGAAATAAAAAATTACAAAATGCAGCAACCAAAATGACCTGGTATGACTTAATGGCTATCATCAGTGAACACAGCGGGGAAAAAATCAAACAGGTTAGTGTGAAAATATAAAAACTGAAAACTCCGAAACGAACTTATTGAGTTTTGCTTGTAAACCCACGATAAATAATGTCATTGATCTTAGGTCCCATTCACTACTTCCACGATTTACGAAGATGCCGTGTTGCTGGTATTTTGTCCTGCAGGAGTTCCTTTATGTGCTAGTAAATCTACCGACCGCAGGTGGGCGTATCTGGGCACCTTGATGTACCACTGGCCTGAGGTGGGAATGACCCCCGTCCCCCGCCCCCCCCCCAAATTAACTTCTGACAGCCAGCCTGCGCTCCATCAGCTGAGCCTCTCAACCCGACAAGATTTGTAATGATGCTCTCCTTGACGATCCAGTGCAGTTATCATGCCCGTGCTCTGATAAGCGAGGAAGCGATCCATTGCTCAGTATTATTGTGAAGTCTATGGGAATGTGGGGTAACCGTGCTTATTCTGACAGGGACATATGCTCTGGGACTGGTAATGTGGTACAATTCTACCATACAGGAAAATCAAGGGAGCACAAATTCATTATAGTAATCGAACGGCTTCGTGGACCGAGATAGAATTATTCAATTTCGACATACAATATTCACCGTGTGGTCTACTTTAGCGTGACCATTTCCAAGGTACGGTTCACAATTTTTGGTGAGAATTTGGAATGTTACTACTACTGCTGCTACTACTACTATTATGTATTTAACGTCGTTCTAAGAGACGCCGGTATGTGTGGGATCATTGCCCTGACGAGGTGTTAATGTGGAACTAAACCTACTGACACGAATCTCTGGAACATGAACACTCTCGAACTCCAAAGGACCGTGCCTGGATTTTTCCCGAAAATCTCAAAGAAGGCAACTACGCTGACTAGCCGGTCGTCTTAAAATGAAGAGATGCAAGTTCAGAAGTTTGAATCATTTCAGTTTCCTGAAGGAAGCCATGTGCATGTATTTCATGTGGGCAATTTGAGTTTGCATACCGGCTCCCTCCTCCCGACCCATGTGTTTTGGATCAGTTCTAACACAACTTTTTTGCATACGAACACAATTGCTCGAAAAATAATGGTTTTGGAAGGCACATACATTATCTCAATTCGATACAATTTGAATCCTGGTTGAACATGGAGAGAGACATGCCCTGTTGACTCATCTTACTGCGCGGGAGAAACTTTGAAGTATCAAGAAATTTTCTGTTAATCTCTCCCATAATAATAATAATAATAATAATAATAATAGTAATAATAATAATAATAATTTATAATAATAACCTGCCGTTTTATCTTCAGAATTACTGACTACCTAACGAGAAACCAGCATGGCCAAGTTATCCCATTTACTGTGTAAGATGTAGGGCCTATGATACTGGAGAAGTGCCTTCCGATTTTAGACAGATTATACCTGTTAAGAAGAACGAAGGTGCTGACAAGTGTAAAAATCTACTTCGCCACTAATTTAGTATTTCACGATTGAAAAATTTGACCAGGTATTATTTACAGAAGTATGGAAAGACAAATAAATTGTCTTTCCATTCTTGAAGCTGGGTTAAAGGAAGATCATTTCGGCTTCAGAAGAAATATAGGAACATGTGAAGTAATAATAACATTGCGTCTGATCTTAGAGGATCGAATTATGTAGGACAAGCCAACGTGTTATTCGTAGATGTAGAAAAAGCATTCGCCAATATTAATTGGATGCAGCTAATTGAGGTTTCGTAGGCGAAGTACAACGATAATTATTTTCTACAATCTGTACAAAAATCAGACTTCAATGATAAGAATATCTGTCTACGAAAACTAGCCAGCAATACAGAAGGGAGTGAGGCAAGGTTGTAGTTTGCCCCTTTCCTTTTTGTGTTCATATGGAACAGACGGTATAGGAAATCAAAGAGGTATTTGGAAAAGTAATCACAATCCAAGGAAAAAACAGAACTGAGAGATTTGCGATTATATTGTTATTTTATCTGAGTCAGCAGAAGATACGGAGATATTGCTGTATGGCGTGGAATTGTCTTGGAGAAGTAGTTCAAGATGAAAATATATCAATCCGAAACAAAAGTAATGGAGTGCAGTCGAATGAATTCGGGAGATGCAGGGAATATTATATGTATATTTGCTAGTAGCTTTACGTCGCACCGACACAGATAGCTTTTATGGCAACGATGGGAGAGGAAAGGCCTAGGAGTTGGAAGGAAGCGTCCGTGGCCTTAACTAAGATACAGCCCCAGTATTTTCCTTGTGTGAAAATGGGAAACCACGGGAATCCATCTTCAGACTGTCGACAGTGGGATTTGAACCCACTATCTCCTGGACGCAAGCTCACAGCCGCGCGCCTCTAACCGCACGGCCAACTCGCCTGGTTGGAATATTATCTTCAGAAATGAAATCTTAAAGGAAATAGTAGAATAACTAATGATGGCAGATGTAAAGAGGGCATAAAATGCCGACTAGCACAAGCTAGGAAGTTGTTTCTTAAGAAAATAAATTTGCTCACTTAGAAAATTGATATAAAAATTAGAGCATTATTTTTGAAGCCTCCTGCAGCGCGGAATTGTATGGAAGTGAAATATGTATGATAACTAGCTCAGAATATATGATAGTAGAAATTACTGAAATGTGGTGTTACAGACGTATTATGAAGGTGAAATGGGTAGATCGAATCACGATTGAAGGGATACTGAATCGATTTGGTGAGAGGAGAACGATTTGGTGAAATTTGACCAGGTCATGAAGTAGAATGAAAGGACATAACTTGTGACGAAAGTTTAGGCGGTAAGAGCTCCGGGCATAGGCCTAGGTATGAATATGATAAATAGATTAGAGCATATGTGGGATGCAATAGTTACGTAGAACTGAAGTTAGCACAGGATAGTGTGGCATGGAGCAAACCAGTCTACGGTCTGATGATCCAAAGAACATTATTATTATTATTATTATTATTATTATTATTATTATTATTATTATTATTATTATTATTATTATTATTATTATATGGCCTATGGCCTATGGCCTCCCCTGTAAATAGTCTACACCTCTTGCACTTATACTGCCCGCCTACCTCTCGGATGTTAATTTAGCTGTTATAAGTAACTTTTTTCTGTGTCAGTACCTCTGTCTGGATCGTTAAGGAGGCTCTAACGTTTTCCAATCGGCGGCTGGGTACCTAACAATATAGTAGCAATTCATTCCCTCAGTTGGTGTTAAACACTAGGCAAGTGTGTACATTAGCAGGACATTTCGTACGAGAACCATACCTAATCCCAAGCATCAGGGGACCATATCGCCCAGTGAGAGGGCTGAATTAATGGCCGACACATTCGAGGTGGCCTTCACCCCGAATGATGAGGTGTCAGATCCTGAATTCACAAGGCGAATAGAGGCAAAGTTTGGAGAATTTCTCGCCAAAACACGAAGGCCAAGTGTTATGAGGATTAATATCCAAGAAGTCAATATCAATATCCATTGTACATCTTAGCGCCAAAAAGGCCCCCGGTCTAGACAAACTCCAGAATGCTGTACATAAGAAATTAAAGAGCAAAGACCTGACAAGAATCACTAACGTTTATAACGACATGCTCAGGTTCCAACATTTCTCCGAACAACGGAAAACAGCTAGAATTGTGGTATTCTGGAAACCGCAAAAAGACGCAGATGATTCCACCAATTATCGTCCAATCAGCCTTCTAGACTCCATCAGCAAGTTGTTTGAGAAATATTGCTGAAAAGGTTTGTAGAAAATGTTAAGAGTGGAGAATACTCCGAAACGAACGATTCGGATTTCGATGCAGGCATTCCTCCACGCAGTTACGTATGCAGTTCTTCGAGCACGCAACCACTGGCTTTAACAAGAGTAGGAAAACGGGCCCTGTCTTGCTAGGTATCGAAATGGCCTTCGTTAAAGTATGGCACGAGGGTTTTCTGGCAAATCTGGTAGATCACGAGTTCCACACTGGAAAGGTAAGACTAATCAAGTCTTATCTGAAAGACTGGAAATTCCAAGTAGATGTACATTATCAAGCACGCGCAATCGGGCTGAGCCCAAGACTCACCTATTGGCTCGATTCTGTTGGCCCTTTATACAAATGACATGCCAACTGCGGAACTCACTACTACGTACATATACGCCGACGATACAGCCGTAACAGTCCACAGCCCTCAGCTCACGGGGACCCGGAAGAAGTAGCACTACACACACCCGAACCGCGGCTCACTAAATAAAGCATCAGATTCAATGTAGAGAAGTGTCAAACCATATGAAACACAAAGGCGCACACAGAGATCACTTTACATAAAACCTCTTAACCTATTTATTAATCAAATGGCATGACCCCATTACCTAGGGGTAATTCTAGACAAATAGCTTAGAATGCTACATCACGTCAGAGATTTAAGACGAAAAGTAAGCATAAGACTTATCAAACTGTACGCAATACCGAATCGAAGATCCAGTATAAACAATAAGGTAGCAGTGAACATGTATAAAAGCTTAATAAGGTTAATTATCGTGTGAGCAGCCCCAGTTTGGGGGTACTCATTTAAAACCAACCTGGACAGTCTTAAAAAGATACAGAATGAATGCCTATGAGCAGCGGCGAAGCTTTCATACACATAAATTAACAAACATTCGCTCTATAAACAAACATTACGAATGTACACCAGGTGATGGGTTAACAAGAGCAACCATCTAATAAAGAGCGCTATGATGTTGATCTATACAAGAAGTACCCCGCGCCTAAACACATACTAATCAGCTTCAGGATTATAAGGTAACGCGCTCAACCCTCTTGTTAGGCATCTACCACACCATACATTAATACACACCACTACACTGAACACTAAAAAATATAGCTCATTTTCTTGTTTGTTTCTAGTTTTTAAAGAAACGCGAGAGAGATAAACACAGACCACACTCCAAAATGCGAACGTCAGTCTCTCCTGATTGACTCAGCCGTATACAAAATGAATGTCCTACTGTACTTTTGCATTTATTCTTTAAGCTACATACGTATTTACAGCGACATAAGAGCGGAACTCAATGCCCGCACTCTAGAAGTGTTTACGTATTGTAAGGTTAATACTTTATGTTTAATCTCCTTCAAACATGTCCTCCTTAAATTGTTAGCAGAGGTATACATATCTTTGTCTGTGTACCTCTGTATCATGCTGCTTTAATTGTGGCTATTTTCCTCCTTCCCCCCTCCTCTCGCTCCCTATTACTAGCGATAACGGCGGGGCCTTGAGTAGTGTTGTGGAAGCCATTTTGCATTTTGTTTCCTGTCCTTGTACGGGACGGACGTGCCATGTGAGGGTTTATATTAATCCAGGGTTTTCCCTGGGTTATTTCCCCCGTTTGGGGTGTAATTTTGGTAGGTTCTGACCTTTTTTTTTAACTATTCTTATTTTGTTTACGTAAATTCTACTTGTGTTATATTATTCTGTTCTGATTCTCCTTCGGAGCCGTCATTCTCGCTAGTCCATAAGTGACCCCTTTTCAAAAACTCATTTTCTTCTGGTTCTCGGTTTTATTTTTCAGTGGTCAGCTATGCTAATTTAACCTTCCCATTATGCAAGGTATCAGAGTTGTTCTATTGAATGAATGTAATTCTGTATAGGGTTATACCCATTTCAAACTTGGCAAATATGCCTAACAGATCTATAAGCTTAAACCTTTATCACCCTGGGTGGTAAATTGTTATTTCTTAACGGAGCTGAGGAAAATGAATTCCAATCCCTTCAACGGTGTTTGGTTTCTCGTTGACCGTCTAATTTTAATTTTAGTCCACGGTTGCCTTGGTGACTTTTATTGTCATTGAGATTGATTGACATTGTTTGATTAAAGGAGATGACTGACACGGCTACGTTTACTGTTGGTTCTTGTGAACTTGACTTGGAATTTTGGGGAATTATTATTATTATTATTGATTTCTTTATTTCTCCCCGGTAACTGATTTCTTATGGTGAGATCCGTGCGATCTCTATGGTGATTTGGTACGTGAAGTGTTGAATTTGGGAGTAAATTCTCCGTTTCCTGTAAGGGTCTGGTTGAGTCGCTGTGGAATTTTATTGTAATTACTCCTCTGCGCTTGTGATGCCCTTCTGATTTTGGGCATATGATCTAACCTATGAAATATTATATCGAGCGGTTATTCCTGCTCCCGCCGATATGCTCCTGAAGTATTGGTAAACGTATTACCGTGTTTCTCCCCTTCTGGTCTCCACTGGCCCTGTGGTGTCACACCTTGAATTTATTTCTTAAAACTGTATTCTGCTTATTCTCGAGTTAACCATTTGTATTGTGCCCGTGCTGTACCTCTGGTTTGTGAGGTTTTTCATGTTTCGCGTTTTGGGGCTTTCCCTGTTTCCTGTGTCCTGTTAATTTATGCAGGTATTTCCAGATTAACATCGTGGTAAGGATAGAATTCATTTCTCTCCTTGTGATTGTGAATTCATGTAAATTATTATTAGCTCCACCCTTTGAAACTTTAATTTCGCAAACCTCTTGGTTAATCTTCGTTTACTTCAACCTGGTGTAGTATTTCATTTTGTGTTTCAATTAAATTTCTATATTCCTAAACCTCGGCTTTATCCTTTCGTGTTTATGAAAGTGCACTAATTGCTAAATTACTATAATACTGTAATACTATTGGTCACGGTTGCCAAGATCCAAAAGCACCTTCTACATACCATCCTCGAGGTAAGTTGTTGTTTTGGTTTAAAAAAAAAATTGCATTTACTTATTGCTTTAACTGTTTCTATGTGGTGACTCTGAGTGATAAATTACTTGGACCTTCTGGGTGCATTATCTTCGGTAAACGCTGTGCACCGGGGTACTTACTACCATTGAACTGTCACTTGACTATCGCCTACTACGTCACTGTGTCTCGAGACTTACCAGTTACCTTGGTACCGAAGGATTATTTACTAGTGAGTCGCTCTGAGCTTCTAGTGTTATGTTTGTTGACCCAGCTCCTTATTGTGCTAAAAGTGTTTTCATGTCGTTGTACCAAACTCGTTCTAATTTATGTACTGACCTAACCCGTCCATCACTGCGTGTCTATAGTCAGCCTTAGTGTAGCAGTGCTACGGATACTGTCTGAGTTTCTAATTGGTCCTCACCGTACACTTGTAATCAATCTAACTGTAACTGGGTATATCTCTTGGTATTTTAACTAATTGTCGTGACACCCTTAAGTGTAACCCAAACCTAACCTTAAAATAATTGCATTGTCACTGTTCTTATTAACGCACATCACAGTGTCATTGTATTTAAGTGTGCAGCACGTTACAGTATCTAAATATAATTCTGCACGATTCTCTACATCTCTCTATTTAATAGCGTACTTAGACTACAGTGACAAGAAAGCTCCTTGTTTCTTGTTTGTTTTCAGTTTGTTACAGGGACGCGAGTGAGGTAAACAGAGCCCAAACTTCAAGATGGGGAAGACAGTCTCTCCCGATTGACTCAGCCGTCCTGCACACCCACAGGAAGAAGACGAAGAAGTAGCCCCTGTATTTAACTAGCTTGCCTAGCAGTACTCCTTCTCCGACAACAGAGACTTGTTATCAGGTAACACTGGCTACTGGTAAGTGCGACTTAACCTGTAGCCTCACAGTTCGAACGCCCCTGAATCCACGCACGGAAAGCCGCAGTGCCAAGATGGTTGCTCCCCATAATAAACTAACACTGCAGGAAAATGGACATGATATTTGCATCATGAATACTCTTCACTAATATAACCTGGATTATCCAGCCCATATCCATGCATGTGTTATACACAAAATGGCAGGTTTTGCATGTAGGCAACGTTCTACTTCCGCCTATTTGGTTTCTACCACGCCTGTACTACCCGATTACACCATTATAATACATCATCACTTTATCTGCCTGGTAAGATGCTGAGCATGGGGACTGACCGATACTTCCTGAGTATCATACATTCCCAGTACTCCCTGCTGTCTCTTTCCCTAAATAGCACGTCGGAAGCGATGTAGCTTGTGTCGATCACCATGCTGCAGGTGCGGCATCGGAGATCCCTCAGAAAGAAAAAAAAATCACTTAGTGTATTTAAATGTGGTGTGCAACCGGATTTAAGAACTTGGTGTGCAACTGCTGACCTGTGGGCTAGTCTCTATGAACTAAGGTATCTTTGAAACGTGAAAGGCTAGCGCTATCCTTTTTTCATTTTGCTATTGGCTTTACGTCGCACCGACACAAATATGTCTTATGGCGACGGTGGGACAGGAAAGGGCTAGTACTGGGAAGGAAGCGGCCGTGGCCTTAATTAAAGTACAGCCCTAGCATTTGCCTGGTGTGAAAGTAGGAAACCACGGAAAACCATGTTCAGGGCTGCCGACAGTGGGGTTCGAACCTACTGTCTCACGAATACTGGATACTGGCCGCACTTAAGCGACTGCAGCTATCGAGCTCGGTAGCTCTATCCTTGTGACTCCTCCCCTGGTTGAGGGATATATTTAAATAACTTTTAAATTGCTGCGTAGGAATCACGCAACAGTTCAGACAGGACCTTCAGTTGTCCACTATGTTACGTAGAATATATTCCTGCCATTTCGCGAGTAATTGACCAATCGTTGGTTCGCCTTATGCAATACCGCCACGCGGGGCTAACGTAAGTATCACATATTGACCGAAAATCTCACAAAGATGTTTGAGTGAATAACCCTCGGTATCCTTCTCACTTTTCTCCTACTGCAACCGATACTTTCAAGAATTAAATCTTTGTTGACACATTAGGCTTTCACTTTGTTATTCTAGTCGCAGAGTAGTTTGGGCTTAACCCACTTTTCAATTGGGCACTCGTGCCCTGATAGGTGGTTCTCTGATGTCGTTGATTAAAGGGATTGCTTACGGTTTTGGGATCCACTGCTTGTTGCTATTTATCGCCATTTCTAAATGTATCCTTTATTCTTTTAGTGTAAAGTGCTTGGGTTTCAGGCCAGTTGCAAATTATTGTAGCTTTACCCTTGCTTCAGGTGTATCTACCCGATTTGGTCTTATTTAATTAACGAGTGTATAACAGTCGAGTTTTCTGTGAGGTGCGTGAATGATACATACTTCTCATCTAAACTATTGACTCACGGATTTTGAAACCCCAGTCTGTACGCACTCCATTTCTTTAAAGGATCACTTATCTGTGAGTGAGAGTTATTGTCGGCTTGTAAGGTATTTTTAGATATTTATTCCCTAAATTTCTCATATGTGTTATTGCCTTATATACATTTTATTGTTAACATAACTGTTGGGCCCATTTTACTTCCATGTCGTATGTGTGTTGTTAGCAGTTCAAAAAGAGAAAGGTGAAATATTAAACTATACATACAGTTAATTGACGATTTGTATTCTTCTCTCTATCTCATCCAGACCTGAGGACCTGGCGTTTCCTAAACCTCCTTCCGTTACTTCACTTACAACAAGAACATCAGCAACAAGAAAATTAACATTAATAATAATAATAATAATAATAATAATAATAATAATAATAATAATAATAATAATAATAATAATAATAATAATAACAATGGCCGGCTCCTTGGATGAGCGATCAGCGTACTAGTCTTCGGTCCAGAAGGCCCAGATTTGATTCCAGGCCTCGTCGGGATTTTAAATTTGCGCGGATAATTCCTCTAAGTAGGGGTCTGGGTGTTTGTGTTAGTCTTAACACTCATCTTCATTTACACACAACATATCACACTATGAACCCCCACAGAAACACACAGTACTGAATGCAACCCTTCACGTACGGATGCCATAAGAACATGCATCCGTTTGCAAAACGGGGCTAAATTCAAACAAAAAGTCGACCCCCCCAAAAAAACTGCCAAAGTGCCTGGGAAGGAGAGGGAGAAGAAGATAAGAGTAAGAGTTCTAAAGGTTTTAAGTCTCTCCAACTTCTTTTATGTTTTTCGGAGGTGCCGAGGTGCAGAAGGAGCTCTCTTTTGAGCCAGTAAATCTATTAACATGAGGCTGCTGATTTTACTTATTTATTTTTCTATGGACTTGTCTTAAAAATTATACTCGTTTCTTTTAAGAAGATGCAACGCATTTGTACAGCACAATAAAGTAATTTTCCTAGGTATGTACGAGTAGAATTATCATCATTTCATAATATTTAGCATGTCATAAACACCGTTCGGCTCCACCTTACTTCAGGCCACGATCGCTGCCTTCGCAATCATAGCCCTTTCTCATCCTTCCGTCACATAAAACCTTTGATGTGTTAGTGCCTCTTTAAACTACTAGCGAAAAAAGTAGATTCTAAAATGTAGCACATATTATGCTGCGAGTAACATTATATGGATCGGTATTTTTCCTGGTTGCGTTCATAATGGCCTAGATAATTCACCTAAACCAGGGCATTGTTTATCTATTCTTGTCAGTGGTTGGAGCACTTCTTCTTCCTCTTATTCTTATGTTATCTGCATATTCAGCTTATCCGAAATATTTCTGCGGTTGCTAGAGCCACCTTACTCATTTAGTTTTAGCAAGGATTTTATACAGGGATGCTGTAGTAGAAACAACAAGGGAATGCCTAGGTACAACTGTGTGTAAAGATGGGAAAAGGCGAATATCTTGGTGGAATGATGAAGAGCAGCTTGTAAATGTAAAAGGAAGGCTTATCAGAAATGGCTCCAAACAAGGGCCGAGGCAGACAGCGATTTGTACGTAGATGAAAGAAACAGAGCGAAACAAATAGTTATTGATTCCAAAAAGAAGTCATGGGAGAATTTTGGTAATAACCTAGAAAGTCTAGGTCAAGCAGCAGGGAAACCTTGCTGGACAGTAATAAAGAATCGTAGGAAAGGAGGTAAAAAGGAAATGAACAGTGTTTTGAGTAATTTAGGTGAATTCATAACAGATCCCGGCGAATAACTGGAGAGATGGAGGGAATATTCTGAACATCTTCTCAACGTAAAAGGAAATCTTCCTGGTTGAATGTTGCGAACAGCCAAGCTCATGGGGAGGAGAACAATGATGATGGTGAAATTACGCTTGAGGAAGTGGAAAGGATGGTAAATAGAATACATTGTCATAAAGCAGCAGGGATAGATGAAATTAGACCTGAAATGGTGAAGTATAGTGGGAAGGCAGGGATGAAATGGTTTCATAGAGTAGTAAGATTAGCATGGAGTTTTGGTAAGGCACCTGCAGATTGGACAAAAGCAGTAATTACACCTATCTATAAGCAAAGGAACAGGAAGGATTGCAACAAAAATCGAGGTATCTCATTGATTAGTATACCAGGCAATGTATTCACTGGCATCTTGGAAGGGAGGGTGCGATCAGTCGTTGAGAGGAAGTTGGATGAAAACCAGTGTGGTTTCAGACCACAGAGAGGCTGTCAGGGTCAGATTTTCAGTATGCGCCAGGTAATTGGAAAATGCTACGAGAGGAATAGGCAGTTGTGTTTATGTTTCATAGATGTAGAGAAAGCATATGACAGGGTACCGAGGGAAAACATGTTCGCCATACTGGGAAACTATGGAATTAAAGGTAGATTATTAAAATCAATCAAAGGCATTTAAGTTGACAATTGGGCTTCAGTGAGAATTGATGGTATAATGAGTTCTTGGTTCAGGGTACTTACAGGGGTTAGACAAGGCTGTAATCTTTCACCTTTGCTGTTCGTAGTTTACATGGATCATCTGCTGAAAGGTATAAAATGGCAGGGAGGGATTCAGTTAGGTGGAAATGTAGTAAGCAGTCTGGCCTATGCTGACGACTTGGTCATAATGGCAGATTGTGCCGAAAGCCAGCAGTTTAATATCTTGGAACTTAACACTAGAACCGCCGGAACATATTGTATACCTAGAACCGCCGATGCGGTCATTTTGACCGCTGTATTGGAATTATAATTTTAATTCTAAATACGTATAGTAACTCATTGTCATACTTTCAAATATGTGTTACTAAGTTTATAAAACCTTAATTATGGGATCTAAAGCAGAAAAGAAACAAATTATTTCATTGTATTGTAAATGTAATATTTTCGTAATTTATTACAAACACAGATATGTTTCTCTAAAACACAATTATCTAATAAACAAACATTGCTTTTACTTCAAATTCTTTTAGTCTAAACTGTAAAATAGTTATTACACATTAACAGAAAAGAAAATTACTGTAACATTTTATTTAGTGTAATTTATGACCTGAAACATGTTTGCCAAATCCACGTACCACACCATATTTTTGAAACACTGTCTTTCTTTTCCTTTAGTGTATTTGCACACGCTGATGCAATTCTGCGTCTTTAGAAGCAGGAACTACATACCACGACCTTAGTTATGTCCTTTGAGCAAGAACCACACACTCGCCGTTTGCACTTTCTGCAGGTAAAGTTTGTCTTATTCCTGCATTTCTTCATTTGGCATTGCCTCCTCTGTACATTTCCTTCCACAGGCTCCCTAAATTCGGGTTCTCTTTCCACATACTTAGATTTCGATTCCATGTACCCCATACGAAGCTCCTCTGCTAGCTTCAGGATGTAATTTCGGCGACTGATCTTCTTCCCGGTCACTTTTTTGAAAATGATCCAGGAATTGATTGCTGCCAAGTCAAGAATATTATGAAATACATGAACAGGCCATCTTCGGGTAGCGGATCGAACAGTATATTTTCTTCCCATTTGATCCACCACGTCCACACCATATTTTGTATTGTTGTAGAAGTCTACTGTTTCGGGAATCCTTTTGGGATTAGCTTGAATTTCAACTTCTGAGTGCAAAGTACTGTATAGAAGGACGTTCTTGTTTCGTTTACCTTGATAAACAGTAAGTGTGTCATTGGAATGTTTCAGGAGAGTTGAGTCGTAAAGACTAGCTTTCATAGCCTTCACAGCTTTAGGTATTTCTCTCCTTGATCGTCTAATGGTTCCAACAATACTCGTACCACTACTTTTCAACTTCTTACCAAGTTTCACTGTTGTAAAAAAGTTGTCTGTAGTCACGTTTCGCCCCTTCTTTTGAAATGGTTCCATCAACTTCATTACTACACTTTCGGGAAGAGTCTCGTCACGTCCTCTGAGATCGTCTTTTCCTAGGTAAGGAAACCCATTGCACAGAAACTTTGAGTCAACGTCCACAAGAAGCCAAAACTTAATTACAAATTTATCTGGTTTGTTCGGCATGTACTGTAAGAATGGACACCTTGTTTTGCTTGGGAAAAGCTGCTCATCAGCCGTCAGATTTTCACCTGGAATATAAGTCAATTGACAATTTTCAATGAATTTGTTCCATACTTTTGATACTAACGCAAATTTATCAGTCTTCAAACGTTCTGATCTTGTAGTTCTGAGGTCGAAACGCAAAAATCTTTGAATTTCTCGAAAACAATTCCTCCCCATTGTTTCACTGAAGAATGGTGGCCCCCACTTTTTAGACCAGAGTTCATCAAGTTCAGTGTTACTGGCTCCAAGAACACCACGAGCATACACTAAGGCAATGAATGCCTCCAGTTTTTCTAAACTTACACTCCACAATTCATCACCTAGAACACGTTTTGCTTCCGTTTCCGTACAGTGTTTGATGTGTTTCAATATAGACTCATCAATAACAAGACGCCATGCACTCGCTACACTGTCGTCAGAAACATACCGCTTTGAATATGGAGTAGGTCCTGGATTTTCTTACAAGATGTTGTGACAAGCCATCCTGCCAGGTGTAGTCTTCCCAAACTCTCCTACAGTCCACTCCGTGATGCCGTCTGTACCTAGTAACGTATTACTTGTTCCTGGGAGGCTTGTGTTGATTCGTCCCCTCTTATTTCCAGATTTTCGTACTACATTTTCTGCTGCTGTAATAGAACAAATGATAACTTTCAGTTCTCGGCCTATACCAGGCATAATAATTATGCCTGCAATTATTGCAGTCTAAATGTTGAATTTCAGTACCAAAGTTGAAATGTTGACATCAAGATAACGTATATCATTATTGTAACTTACCTGGTTCAACAATTTGGTATTCAGCATCATCTGAATCACTGCTTTCAGAATGGACACTTGGTTGGTAGTAATCTTCGTCCGCAGCTTCTTCTCGTTGGTCCTCTACATCTGGGTCACATTCAACTTCAGACATATCATCTGGAATGTCATGCAGTAGAGTGAGTAATTCTTCATCGGTAAGGGTCGGTGGTCTACGAGCCATGGTCTGTGACAAGCTGACGAAGCTGTGGCTCCAGACTGACGAGAGAGATTAGTGGACAGTTGCCCCAAGGTTGTGATTGCCTCACGGAGAGAGGAGGGGTGAGGGAGGCCTTGAAGGGGATTGTGAGAGCAGAAGAATGTTCGCTACTCTCAGAGGAGAGTGACTAATTAGCCCTCGTAGCCGCCTTTCAATAAATGAATAAAGAGGAAATTGAACAATGGCCGTGCATAGACTATCAGAGTTTCATTGTTGTGCTTACATTATTGCAGGAAGAATAATTATAAACAAATTTTATCTCAACCAGAGGAATAAGCACATGTTCTAACGCATTTTATTATGATAATCAATACAGCGGTCAAAATGACCGCTCCGGCGGTTCTAGGTATACTCGTTACCTACGTCCTATCCAATGACGCAAAATTAATTAAATTTAATACGGATGATTCTGACCGGTAATCAGGAAAAGTCACTGAAGCTCTTTACAATAGGACAAAAAATATGGTCAAAATAAGGCTTTGAAAATGTGTAGCGGTCATTTTGACCGCTCCGGCGGTTCTAGTGTTAAAAATAGGTGCAATGAGTACGGTTTGAAAATTAGCCTTTCGAAGTCTAAATTGATGCCAGTAGGTAAGAAATTCAACAGTATTGAATGTCAGATTGGTGATACAAATCTGGAACAGGTCGATAATTTCAAGTATTTAGGTTGTGTGTTTTCCCAGGATGGTAATATAGTAAGTGAGATTGAATCAAAGTGTAGTAAAGCTAATGCAGTAAGCTCGCAGTTGCGTTCAACAGTATTCTGTAAGACTGAAGTCAGCTCCCGGACGAACCTATCTTTGCATCGGTCTGTTTCCAGACCAACTTTGGTTTACGGGAGCGAGGGCTGGGTGGACTCAGGGTATCTTATTCATAAGTTAGAAGTAAAAGACATGAACATAGCGAGAATGATTCCTGGTACAAAGATGTGGGAACAATGGCAGGAGGGTACTCAGAATCTATATAAATAAAATTGTAGGGGTCCGCTGTCTGTAATTTCTTTTGTTTTTCCAATTTTTCAGATATTTATCCGTTTTAGGTGAACTCAAGACCGAATCGGTCGTTTTTACGTTTCGTGTCTGTTTGTTTGTCTGTTTGTCTGTTTGTCTGTTCCACCATCACGTCGAAACGGCTGGATAGATCTCAACCAAACTTCACATTTAGAGTATACTCATCCCGGGGAAGGTTTCTATATGCATATCGTTTTAAAATCTTTGAATACACGGGGGGTTTATAGGAAAACCAGAATGGTTTTTCCACCATCACGTCGAAACGGCTGGATAGATTTCAACCAAACTTCATATTTGGAGTATACTAATCTCGGGGAAGGTTTCGATATGCATATCATTTTAAAATCTTTGAATAGACGGGGGGTTTATAGGAAACCCAGAATGGTTTTTCCACCATTACGTCGAAATGTCTGGATAGATCACAACCGAGCTTCATATTTAGAGTATACTCATCCCGGGGAAGGTTCTGATATGCATGTCATTTTAAAATCTTTGAATAGACGGGGGGTTTATAGGAAAACCTGAATGGTTTTTCCACCATCACTTCGAAACGGCTGAATAGATCTCAACCAAACTTCATATTTAGAGTATATTCATCGCAGGGAATGTGTCGATATACATATTATTTTAAAATCTTTGAATAGACGGGGGGTTTATAGGAAAACCAGAATGGTTTCCTCCATTTTCTCTTATACTATTGATTTTCTGTAAACTTAGTTTACCGTACGTGAAACGTCTCTTCATTATAAACAACTTTCGTTATGTTCATAATTTACCTTACTCTTCACATGACGGAGAAATTTACAATTTTCCGCTGGTATCATGTTCTGCACTGAGTGACCGACAGACCGACAACGAACCTACAGGTTACCATGGCAACGTCTCTGACTGCATGTCAGCAGCGAAGTAACATATTGCTATTTTCCTCATCATGCTTTTAAATTCGTGGTTGTTCCTTGGGTAGAAGGCAAGAGAGGCGTCAATCGGCCTATCTGCGGGATATTGGCAGAATACCGTTGGATGTTATAACCGCCCTTGAATAGATTAAGTAATAACACCATTAGTCATCTTCTTATTATTTGTTTACCTAAGAATCACTGGACCTAAATTTCTCCTCTGTTACCGCTTTATTATATCCATAACTCACACTAGCATAATTTATTGAGGGGCATTTGATTTTCCAATACATTCAATTGGCATTTACATATTTGTCGTTATCCGGCTGTCCTCAGTTATAATCCATTTTCTATTACTTTCAACTTTCTTAACTGTATTATTTTCTTCCTTAATTACGCCGTACGTACGCGAGTGCTACAAACTACTGGATTTATTTCCACCAAGAATCATATTTAGAATACACGTGTCCCTGATAGGTTTTAGGGCAAATATTGTTTCTAAATCCCTGAACTGACTGGGGGTTTATACGAAACCGAAACAGTGATTTTGCTCTTCCACAAAATATACACAACCAAACTTAATGGAAATCTACCTACCTTGGTAGAAATCAATTTCTAAACCTTTTTTCTCATGTGCATCATTTCGATACGAGGATTAATAAGGGAGATATCATTAACGGACCGTTTTTCTGTACAAGTCCCATCGGACTTAACTCACGAGCGGGTGCGTGTAAAGCGTATTCCTTACAACTTGAAAACTACTGAAGACATTCGAACCAAAATTTATATTTAGCATCCACCTGTCCAAAGGTAGGTTTTAAACCTAAATAACATTTCATGTTCCGGAATGGACTGGCGGTTTATAGGGAACCGAAATGGTGATTTTACTCTTCCAGAATATATACAGAACAAGACCAACCTGACTGGAAATCGACCAAACGTGATGGAATTCCACCTCTAAACCTTTTTTTTTTTCATGTGCATTTTTTCGTCAGGTGGATTAACAAGGGAGATATCATGAATGGTCACTTTTGCAGGATAAGTCCAGCGGACATAGCCCAAAAGGTGTTTTACATGGAGCAGATTCCTTATCTATATAAATCAAATCGTAACGACTGTGTGCCTCTACACTGACTATTTTGGCGAAATTTTCGTACAGCTTTCCGTTTAAGGGGTAATAATGACCATCTCCATAATTTTTGGTTTAGTTTCCTGAAAGTCCTAACTTTACCCACCTCGCCCAAAATCCAGATTGCGGCATAATCTGCCAGAAGAAAAAGAAGATAATTGAAATTTGACAAAATTATACGTTTTAACCTGTAACGAACGGAAAACATCCTAGATCATAAAATTTTTCACTTTTTATCCCCGAAGAATATAGAAATATGCAGGCAATTTTAATGATGGTGCAGACCTTCGGATATTCCTATCTCATAACGGATTGCACAATCTCCGTTCAATTTGGAATGATCTACAACCTTGGTCTTATGACTTTTTGCCGTATCTGTATCCCTTTTACGTTTGATTTTTCTCTATTAATCGATGTTAAGTCAATTTGGAATTTTCACATGCATAATTCATACTTTCAATTACTTATATGAAATACAGAATCATCAAACTCTTCACGAAAATTGGCCCACCCAGTAGCCATATGTGAGCCAAATGCTATGTATGTAGCTGTCACATAATTATCCGAAAAGTAATGTAATGTGAGATAATCTTACAAAACCTTTACCCTTTTCCACGTTTCTAACTCAATCTGACCCAAGAATAGATGACATATCATAGGACCAGCCATTTAGGCCACTAAATCCGGCGTGTCTTATGGTATAATCCTTTGTCGATATGACGTACGTTTAGTAGCAGTTAATCTGTAAATGAAGGTCTGCAATATTGTAAACACGCATATACTTTCGTATGTCGATCTATATATGTTCACTGATGTCGATTTTTAGCCATCGAGAAAGGGTGTGTCTGCTATTGTAATCAGTACTCCCCACACCGACTTTAACTGGCAGTAGGAAAGGGTTCCTTCTCCAACTCCTGTGTAACTGTCATTAGTAAGGAAGGCCTACAATTGTAATGAATAGTTCCCTCCTCGATTTGACTTGCAGAAGGCAAGTGAGCATGCAGTTTTGTTTAAAACTCCTTTACCCGATTGTGTTTGGCAGTAGGCAAGGGTGCCCGCCATTATAAAGAAATGTCCTCATCTAAAATGTGACTGGCATTAAGCATAGTGGCCTGCTATTTTGATGGAAACTCACCAACTTGGTGTGACTGGCAGTAAGCTGGCTGCAGTAGGAAAATGGGCCTGGCATTATAATGATAACTGCACAACTCAATTTCGAGTGATAGTAGGGTAATTGCCTGCCATTATAATAGAAACTCCTCAACTGTAATCTGTCTGGATGTAGGAAAGGGGGCTGCCATTTTAACGGAAACTCCCCAAATCGATTCTGTCCGCGTAGTAGGCAATGTGGCCTGCAATTATAATGTAAACTTCCCAACTCGATTGTGAATGGCAGTAGGCAAGTGAGCCTGCCGTTATATCACAAATCCGTAACAAACACTTTGCATTGGAAACAACGTACGGGGTCCTCCCCATGATCTTTCTCGGATAACGCTAAGAGACATGCAATTTTAAAACAATCTTATTTACTGCATGTACACTATTTACTTCGATATTCGAATACAATGTAGAATACCGTAGCGAAGCACGGGTACATTCGCTAGTTAGGAGATAAAGGCTAATTTAGGAATGAATTCGGTGGATGAAGCTCTACGCATAAACAGCCTTGGGTGGTGGGGTCATGTGACGCGAATGGTGGAGGATAGATTACCTAGGAGGATAATGGACTCTCTTATGTAGGGTAGGAGAAGTGGAGGTAGACCAAGACGACGATGGTTAGACTCAGTTTCGAACGATTTAATGATAAGAGGTATAGAACTAAATGAGGCCACAACACTAGTTGCAAATAGAGTATTATGGTAACGTTTAGTAAATTCACAGAGGCTTGCAGACTGAGAGCTGAAAGGCATAACAGTCTATGATGATGTATGTATGTATGTATGTATTTATGTAAGTTATGTATGTTTATTACTGAACGCCATTTTTGGTGCCATGCAATTATTCAATTTAAAAACCACGGCCGGTTTCCAGTCATTTGACCGGGTCAGGAATGGAATGAGTGAAGCCCCAATCTAGCGGCGAGGGTAGGAACTGCGCCGGCTGCCGAAGCCTGTCGCACTCCTCTGAGACAATGATTAATGACTGACAGACGAAACGAAATGATATTGGAGAGTATTGCTGGAATGAATTATGACAGGTAAAACCGGAGTACTCGGAGAAAAACCTGTCCCGCCTCCGCTTTGCCCAGCACAAATCTCTCATGGAGTAACCGGTATTTGAACCACGGAACCCAGCTGTGAGAAGTCGACGCGCCTGCCGCCTGAGCCACCGAGGCTTAATTATTCTAGTGAAACTTTAAATTCGAGATCAACTGGGACTAGAGAATTGGCCATCCGCTTGGAAGACTAGTACCAAAGGTATATCCCAATAATTTCACTCTATTTCATCTGCATTCATAATTGAAAACTTCGTTTCATTTCAAATAAATAATATTTTAATAATATGTAAATTCTATTGCAATCATTAATAAGAATACGCATTAAATGAACAGATATTTCCCCTAGAGATCTTAATTAAGAACTTCTTTCCCCCAAAACCGAGAATGATGGCTGCGTGGTTCGGGTCACGTAGTTGTGAACATGCAACTAGGGAAAATGTGGGTTGAAACCTCACCGTCGGCAAACCTGAAGATGGTTACCCGTGTTTTCCCATTTTCACATTGGACATGTGCTGGGACTAGACCTTAATTAAGGCCATGCTCGCTAGCTTCCCAGTGTTAATCCATTCCCACTTCTCCGTTGTTGAAATCCGTCTGTGTGTTAGTGGGACGTTAAACCACTATCAAAAATGAATTTCCAGTTAACAGTACCACATTTAGAAGGACTAGTGCATTGTACACACAGTGGTTTTACTACAGGGTGAAGACCATACTTCTTTACTTATTATTCCATCCTCCAGCGTCTTTGAAGTTGATCGTCATGCCAGTCCCCACTTGTCTTCTTCACTTGCTAAACTTTCTACCTAACATTAGGCTCTATTTATTTGATGTTCAAGAGCAATTGCTTTAAATAATTCATGGGTTATTTATTTATTTATTTATTTATTTATTTATTTATTTATTTATTTATTTATTTATTTATTTATTTATTTATTTATTTATTTATTTATCTTTACTCTCCTTAAATTCTGAGTGCTCTGTTTTTTAAGCAGACTAAAAATATCACGCAAATCTTTGCTATACAACACAGACATCTTTTATTCCGAAACATTTGTACACTTAAACAATAATTTGGGCGTTGTTCCTTTTAGTTTGCAATTGCAGACGTAATTGGTTTAAGAGTGAAGGCTGAGAATATATAATGTTTAATGCCTCTATAGGGAGTAAAATTTAAAAGAAATGCTGTATGAAATATGGTGAGGATATTCCAGAAGATTTACCCGAGATATGAAGGAATACTTGTTTCTAACTGCATATTAGGTGAACCTTTAAACTGACGCTTTATCAAAAGCTGTACTTACAAATCTTGTTTATGTTCTTTGCAACTCTTGGCACCGCAAACCAAGCCACAAATCATTCTGCCATGGATACTCTTCAAACTTCCATTGTGTTCTAATAATTGCACTCTGAAAATGGAAGCTCGCAGCAAATTGAACGGAACAAACAGAATCGATTCATCGAGGGACTTGGGGCGAGTTCAAACTTTCAAGCAGCCTAGATTCGGGAAACTGTGGACCGATTGCAATTCAGCGATATTTTTACTGTGAAATAACTTTAATACCACCTCCACTGTTTAAGAGGACCATATGAAACACACTTACCATAATTTACTATATCGGCCAGAAATGACGAACCAAATATCTCATTAATGATACCGCATTAGTTTGGCTATTCGCTTTCCGTCGCACCGACACAGATAGGTCCTATGGCGACGATGGGATAGGTAAGGCCTAGGAATTGGAAGGAAGCGGCCGTGTCCTTAATTAAGGTACAGCCCCAGCATTTGCCTGGTGTGAAAATGGGAAACCATAAAAACCATCTTGAGGGCTGCCGACAATGGGGTTTGAACCCACTATCTCCCGGATGCAAGCTCACAGCTGCGCGCCCCTAACCCGCACGGCCAACTCGCCCGGTCCGCATTAGTTTGAAGAAATTATGTTGAGAGAGAGAGAGAAAGCAACCTCGGTTCAGGCCATGAAGCCCCATCAAAGACAGGAAAGTAAAGGTCTCCACTATTCCACTAAGTGGATAGATTGATTAGCCCTATGCTCGGCCGCCTTTGCCAATGGAATTAACCTCGTACATAGATCTGGTGCAGGCTGAGTGAGAGTCCCTGGACTATTTATCCAGAAATGGCAGGTTCATTCTGAATCTTTCAACTTCATGATGGAGAATCGACTCCACGACGCACGTCGTTTTAGGTGAACCGATCATAAATTTAACAACAATACTTATATTCAATATAATGTACATGCGGTCACGGAAATGTGTCGAAGAACAACGAGAAGGAATTCACATTTGCTCGAAAGTTAGTATGCAAGACGAAGGTAAAGCTATATGTTATTGATTAAAACATGGAACCCGTAGGCTTTCACAATAGTTAATATTTGGTGGTAAAAATACAATCAATGTAATCACTCCGATAGACTAAATAAGCAGCTAAACTCGCAGGTAACATGTGGAACATACTGAATGTTCGTCTGAAGTGCAGTATCCCACGGTCGCTGTATGTCTTAGTGTACCTAAGCCGGGGATAATTTCAATAGCGTTGAGGGCCGGATATCTAGAATGTCAGGGTACAGTACAAGGGGTACACCGTGTAGAACATACTGTGTTGGCTTAGCGCCTTGGAGAAGCCTGTTATCATATTGGAATTTCAGCTCCCGAAAATTGTCGGAGGGCAGGTTTCAGGACGTCCATAGTGTGCAAAACGCTCGCTTTCCGCCCTGAATTAATAGTGAAAGAAATCGGTATGTGTAATTTATTGCCCCTCATACCCTTGTGCCATTTCTCTACGTGATCGGGTATGAAGTGACATGAATCTTCGTAGCTAGTTTTTACGAATAGATGACCCTCCTGATGTCAACCTCATCAGAAGAGTTAATGAGAATAAATGAATGGAGTGATATATGATGGAAGAAGGAAGGGAAAAAGTGAAACTCGATGGCGGCACACAGCCCACTCCTGAAAAATAGCACCAACGGTTCTGTTCATTGCGACCATTCCCACCGGATGGACGAATCGCCATCTGCGGCGTCAAGTGCCCTCAATCCGTATGGACACTGGGGAGAGATTTTTAATTGAATCCAGGCTCTTGGCATGAAATCTATTCAGTAGAAATTTTATACAACCGACTCAACTGCCCTGCTGACTAACATTCTGATGGTGACCATCTTTTCAACCAACGGGACTCGAACTGGATAACCATGGTGTCAGACCTCTTGGAGTTGACGCCTTAACGATCATAGCCACGAGGCGCCTGCCGTAATTGCAGTTGTGGATGCTCAGTTGGAGAAGCAAGCAGAGGATGGACTTCCCTCCCATCAGCTGCCCGTCTACACGGCCATCACTTTGTCCAAAATTCAAACGAGTCTCATCTTGAAAACTACCGCTCTTCATTCGCCATTCATGTGTACTCCCTTTCGACAAAACTGAACATGTTCTTAGCAATGAACAGAAGCGAAGAGAACGTAGGCATACCTACAACAATTGGTTATTAGTCCGGACACATGGGAACGACGGTGGTTCTGCCTGCTCTGGTGGCCGCCGTTCTGCAAATCAAGTCTGCCCAGAAAATGCTTCTGTCGAGGCACTATGCAGTGCTTCCAGGTAACCGTGCTGTGTAACCGCTCGATCTATTTTCGTCTCCACCACAGACGGACCAACGGTACGTCATGAACCATATGCGTTCAATTCTGTGGGACGACCAGCAGGCCTCGTAAAGCGCCACAATTCGTTTGCGCACGAAGTCACGTATTTTCATAATAGGTATATCTACGCTGTATAGCCCTCAGTCCACTGCAGACACACATTGTGATGCATACACAACAGAATCCCTAACTCAGCTACACTCTTCGTGTTGTCAGACAGACTTTGATAAGGTACTGTTGTCACAGAGCCTTACAAACGAATCGTACAACCGCGTGCGTTACGGTTCGCTGAGATAGCATAGACTTTGGAAAGAAACAGCGGATGAGTTTCCGACTAGTGCAGCGAACGTTTCCAGAGGTTATCGATGTAAGCTCGATGCCGACTGCGCGCCTTGGTGGTCAAGTGAAGGAGTAGACAAGCACTGAGGTCGTGAGATTCTGAACTCTGCTTCAGGCGCAGTTTTAGTACAGTACAGTCTCGGAAAATTCCTTGCTAAGATTGCACTCTAAGGAAAATCCGGATGTTAGCACAAAGATGCTTTTTAAAAACATAAATTTCAACAACGGTTGCCAATAAAACATTTAATTAACAAGGGAAAGCCACAATTCTGAAGTCAAGGCTTTCATTCAAACTTTGGGGGTTTATATGTGGGAGATAAACATAGATATGTCCGAGGGCTTGTGCTCTTCATACAGTGTATCGTCGCTGTCGAGAAAAATCCTCCTATGTGAAATATTTTAGCTTAGAAATGGCTGGTAAGTTTCTGTCATGTAAGGTGGAATAGGCCTATTGTGAGAATATTGTCAAGGCATTCTCGCTCTTCATAACGTATGTGCTGCGGGTCAGAAGGCCTACATCTCCAAAAATATTATCACATACGAGGTTTTGTCCCGGCAACTAAGATATGTTGATAATTTGCGCGTGAGTATCTGTAGCAGTGCAAGTCTAGTGGTCAGCGTCTCTAATTTCTATGTGGCCGTCTAATTATTCACTTTTCCTTTATTCGCCCTTTTTCGTCTCGTGAATCTCATATGAGCCTTTTTAGGCATCCAGACTTACTGTCCAGAAATGCACAGATTAAAGTGCAAACTGCATCATACTATTGTTTCAGTTGAACATTTATTGTGAAACGTAAACAGTTTCACTCTGCCCATACTTATCATAACCGGGCGAGTTGGCCGTGCGGTTAGAGGCCAGCGGCTGTGAGCTTGCATCCGGGAGATAGTGGGTTCGAATCACACTGTAGGCAGCCCTGAGGATGGGTTTCCTTTGTTTCCAATTTTAACTCCAGGCAAATACTGGGGCTTTACCTTAATTAAGGCCACGGCCGCTTCCTTCCAACTCCTAGGCCTTTCCTGTCCCATCGTCTCCATAAGAACCATCTGTGTCGGTGCGACATAAAGCCACTAGCAAATAATGCTTATCATAACTGCAGTAATGGTTAGAAATAACAAAAAAGGCGAATATTTTTCAAGCAACGAGTGGGCGATAGTAAACGGTAGAAGAAATAATACTTATCATAACTGCAGTTATGGTTAAAATATAATAAGAAAGGCGAATATTTTTCAAGCCACGAGTAGGCGATAGTAAACGGTAGAAGAAATAATACTTATCATAACTGCAGTTATGGTTAAAATATAATAAGAAAGGCGAATATTTTTCAAGCCACGAGTAGGCGATAGTAAACGGTAGAAGAAATAATACTTATCATAACTGCAGTTATGGTTAAAATATAATAAGAAAGGCGAATATTTTTCAAGCAACGAGTGGGCGATAGTAAACGGTAGAAGAAATAATACTTATCATAACTGCAGTTATGGTTAAAATATAATAAGAAAGGCGAATATTTTTCAAGCAACGAGTGGGCGATAGTAAACGGTAGAAGAAATAATACTTATCATAACTGCAGTTATGGTTAAAATATAATAAGAAAGGCGAATATTTTTCAAGCAACGAGTGGGCGATAATAAACGGTAGAAGAAATAATACTTATCATAACTGCAGTTATGGTTAAAATATAATAAGAAAGGCGAATATTTTTCAAGCAACGAGTGGGCGATAGTAAACGGTAGAAGAAATAATACTTATCATAACTGCAGTTATGGTTAAAATATAATAAGAAAGGCGAATATTTTTCAAGCAACGAGTGGGCGATAGTAAACGGTAGAAGAAATAATACTTATCATAACTGCAGTTATGGTTAAAATATAATAAGAAAGGCGAATATTTTTCAAGCCACGAGTAGGCGATAGTAAACGAGTTTATTATACAGCTTATATTTTATTCTGGACATTGTATAGTTCGGTTAGACAAAGTAAAATGCTGATATGCCTGTAAGATACAGGAAGAAAGAGAAGAAAAGTGAAAGTAAAACAAGACGAATACGAGACGCCTGTGTGGAATTCCACTCCGCCCCCCAAAGTCAACATATATACTGCTAATAATAAGAGATGGCTTGTGACATTTCGTAGAGGGAGGTCCGTTTACTGCCTGCCGAGGCGGGATAAAGGGAGTGGCTGTGTGGTTGCCATGGAAACGAGGGTGGGGCGACTGCGGTTGCCATGGAGATAAAACTTCTGGGAGGCTCGTCTTGCTGGGAGTTGTCAAACCTCTCACTTCACTTGTGAGCTAGATCTTGTTGCAAACAGTTCAGTGTGAGTGGCCGTTAGTAAGTTTCTAATTGTATTTTAAATACTATTTACGTACGTACGCACGTGCAATCATTGTATTTATATTTTGAGTACGATGAATATTCCTCCAGGGAGAGGGAGGCCCAGGACTCGTCCACCTCGTGAAAAAAATACCGCCGGCCATGGTGTGACAATTCATCACCAAGGAAGAGAAATGATATGTGCTGCAAGAGAATTCTTTGAAGAGGAGGCTACGAGTTTATCGGAAAGGAATGTTCCCTTAATTCCATTCCAGAGCAAAATTTGTTCAATTTGCGATAAGTTCCATTACAGTGGAAAACGAGAATGTGAAGAAAGACCAGTTCTTGTCTCATTTGGGATCACTGTAAAATTTTCAGCAGCCTGTCAGGGTTTCCCAACTTTAACGCAGCAAGGGGAGTGCTATTTAAGGCGTAGCTTTATATAATGGATACTCTTACAGAAATTTACGGAAAAGTGAGGATGTTTGGTGACAAGGGTTTGTTTTACCGCTGGATTTACGTCGCAGCGACACAGATAGGTCTTACGGCGACAATGGGATAGGAAAGGCCTTGGAGTGGGAAGGAAACGACCCTGGCTTGTTGTGTTTGTTGTGAAAATAGGAAACCACGGAAAACCATCTACAGGGCTACCGACAATGGGATTCGAACCCACTATTTTCCGAACGCAATATATTCTCTTCGCGCTATCATTATAGAATCGTCATTTTAACTTATTGTAATCTAAACATTTTCTTAACATTAAGTTCTGGAATCTTGTACATCTAATCGAAGCGTACAGACAAAAATTATTATTTATATAGATGAAAGTAGACCGAGTGGCCGCGCGTTTTAACGCTCTGTGGCTATGGAGCCAAGCTCTGCATTCGGGAAACGCGTGGGTTCGAATCCCACCGTCGGCTCTTCACAGAATAGTTTTCTGTGGCTTAATATCTTCACTTCCAGGCAAATGCCGGTACAGTTCCTATCCATAGGCACCCCTTACCCAATTTTATTCACCGTAACACATTTCGTCTTCATTAGCTCCTCAACTGAGGTTGGTGCCAGGAAGGGCATCCGGCAGTAGAAACATGCTGTGTAAATTAATTAGGAAACCACGGAAAACCATCTTCAGGGCTGCCGACAGTGGGGTTCGAACCCACTATCTCCCGAATACTGAATACTGGCCGCACTTAAGCGACTGCAGCTATCCAGCTCGGCAAATAAAAGGTTTATTTGAGTCCTGTTTATTCCCTGTCAATCCCGATATAAACGCATCAGTCTCAAACGGTAAATATAAGTAATTTAATGACTTTCAACATACAATTCGTAAGATTCCCAGTTTCGCCAGTTACTTGAGGGATGTCTTCCTGTACTAATCCTTCAGTAAGGATTTCCCTCACAGCAACCTGACTGTTTGTATGTCACTGATAAGAACCTGATTGTATAAGAGTGATCGCAAATGGGACGACACCGCCTGGCCAGGCAGTCTACAACACATCACAGTGGTCAGAATGAAGGAGAGAACAAGTGAGCCGGAAGCGAGGGGTAAGAGCATGTACAGAAAGGAATGCTGGAATGTGGCAACATCGTGAAATGCCACGTGCAGTGCTCCTCCCTCCAACCTTACCTGTCAGACGCCATCTCTTCTTATTAGCAGTATAGACACGTTAACGTTTAAGGTACATTTTCTCGTTAAATACGAGTGAATAGCACGAACCATTGGTGACGTGTCTATTTTTGATGCAGATCATTCTCTGAAACTTTGAAGGAATTCTACTTCTATTTGCTTTACGTCGCACGGACACAGATAGCTCTTATGGCGACGATGGGACAGGAAAGGCTTATGAGTGGGGAGGAAGCGGCCGCGGCCTTAATTAAGTTACAGGCCGAGCATTTGCCTGGTGTGAAAATGAGAAACCACGGAAAACCATCTTCAGGGATACCGACAGTGGTGTTCGAACCCACGCCCAACTCGCCCGGTGAACGAATTCAGCGGCCCCATATCAGTTGCTTAACTTCGTAAGTAACTTTTCGACAATTAGGCCAATATTCATTTCTTCCTCCCTTCTGTGATAATGTAGTTGCTATCATGGGCTGTATCAATGATAATTATATTTGATGCAGGTCGCAACGGTGTCTGAAACCGGATTGTTGTTTGAAGTCATTATCCTGCCTAAAACTACCATTAAATGCCTGTAAAATATGTTAAGGATTGTCATATACGTATTATAACTGTGAGCAGAGGGGGAAAGATGTATTATCCTTCCCCGTCTGTTGAATGTTCGTGCGTAATGAGCGCATTAGCATAGTACCGTTTTCCTCTCTGTCTTCATGCTTCTGAAACCTCCCTCTGGCCTTGCTCATTGTCATCCTCCGTTACTGTGTCAGTGTATCTCGCGATGTTACCTTATACAGATGCTCGAATATGAATATCCGTATTTCTGGGGATTTTCTCTTTAATCATCCCTTTTGGAATTATTTTAAATGTAAAATATCATTTTGTAAGACTTTCCTTCTCACCGTTTGTCATTTTATCATTACTTAATCATTTCTGTCTTTCTTTCTCTCTTTCTTTCTTTCCTTCTTTCTTTCTATCTTTCTTTCTTTCTTTATTTATTTGTATCCTAACCTGTTTACCCTCCAGGGTTAGCTTTTGCCTCAGACACAGTGAAGGATCCCACGTCTACCGCCTCAAGGGCAGTGTCCTGGAGTGTGAGACATTAGGTCGGTGGAATAAATTGGAGAAGAGAACCAGTACATCGCACATGCGACCTCACCTGCTATACTGAACAGGGGCCTTGTGGAGGGATGAAAAGATCGAAATGGATAGACAAGGAAGAGGGAAGGAAGAGCTCGTCACCTTAAGTTAGGTACAATACCGGCATTTGCCTGGAGGAGAAGTGGGAAACCACGGAAAACCACTTCGGGGATGGCTGAGGTGGGAATTGAGCCCTCCTCTAGTCAGTTAAACTCTCGAGGCTGAGTGGACCCCGTTCCAGCCCTCATACCTCTTTTGAAATTTCATAGCAGAGCCGGTATTCGAACCCGGGACTCCGTGCGTGGCAGCTAATCACACTAACCACTGCACCACAGAGGCGGACATCACTGAAAAATATTCCACTAAATTACGAAAAGTTTAATCTGACTGAATGTATTTTATTCCGTGTACATGATTTATTTCCTTGCTACTAACGTTCTTATATATTTTGGAAAGTGAACTACTGTAAATTATTGTAATATTTTAATGTTAACCAATTTTCTAAATTTATATTAACCTATTTTGAATTCAACTTCGGGTGATCAACGTTAGTCTTATTATGGTTACGAAGTTCCCCACCAAACATCATTGTGTGAAAATGTCGTAATTCTTTGTAAGTGAACTATTCAAATAATAATTGCAGGTTACTTCAATTTAAAAGGGTATAATGAAAGGATATTAAAAATTAAGAAGTGGAAATTAAAACCATTTTAAGACGGAAAATGAAAACGAAAATTGTTTTCACGATGGCTTCAATTGATTTTCAATTGCTTCAGAATCGGTGCTGGTCATTTGCTTTTCATATTAATTATAGTTCCCTTAGTGATGGTTATTAATAATAAACATGTGTTTGTTTTGATCTTCCGGTTACGATATTAACATTGTAGATTTCCTTGAGAATAGACGTGCTCAATTAATGGACTAGTGAATTCGGAGGTTTCTGCCATAACCACCTGAAATGTTATTTGCATCTATTTAAAAGATTATGAACTACACCGTCGAATATTAGCCCATAAATATTCTAATCGCTGAATAATTGAATTTGTTCGAATCTCGTGAAATTCAAGATTTTTTCGCTTGTTGGATAACTGAAAGATTAATTGCCTGTGTTTTGTGGTTACTAACTAATTCGTCGCAGATTACTTCACAATTATTCGAACATCAGAAAACCTGAATCAGTGAATTTGGAAACATTCCCTTAGTTACAGAAATGGTTATCTGTATCCTTGGAAATGAATAAATATTTCGTACCAACAAACGCGTTATTGTTATTTTGCGTTCTAAGAAAATATCTTTTCTCACTTCGAACATCGATATAGGTAGATTTTTTGAATACTTTCATCTGGAGCGTGGTATGAAAGTTGAACATGGACAATAAATAGCTCATAAACAAAGCGAATAGGAGCTTTCGGAATGTGGTGTTAGAGACGAATACTGAATCTGAGATTGGTAGATCGAATCACGAGTGAAGAGATACTGAATCGAATTGGTGAGGGAAAGATGATTTGGAGAAAATGACCAGAAAAAGAGACAGAATGACAAGACACATCCTAAAGCACCCAGGACTTGTTCATTTAGTTTTTGAGGGAAATGTGTTAGTAGGAAATATAGGGGTCAATCAAGGTTTGAATTATGACAAACAGATCAGAGCAGGTATAGGTCGTAATTGTTACATAGAAATGAAAACCTTTTTAAAAGATAGGGTGACATTGAGGGCTGCATCAAACCACTGTACGGACTCATAACGCAAACAAGAACAACGATAATTTTATTATATTAAGACTTGTCCCTAATTTTCCTATTACCATGGGATTTTCAAACGGCTGTTACTGCAATTCAGGGATACAGAAGAGGGAAGTTATAATTACCAGGATTGCATTTAAGCGATATCCTAATATAATCTTGCAGTCCGTAGTCAGGAGGTTAAACGTGGAAAGTACACTGTGAGATTATCAACCAGAAGACTCAAGTTGTAGAATCGAACGTGTCCTCATTGAGTCATGCTTGTAACTGTGGTTTGTTTACTGCGGAGTGGTGGATGGTAAAACGCTGAACGAAAGTGGAATTAAATGTGCACTAAGCGTTTATTGAGGTATCCTAGTTTTGTAGTTTGAGGCATGATGGGTCTCAATTTACAAGTGATTAACCATAATATGAACGGTTGTCTTGTGAGTAGAGTTTGACATACATTTTTCACATTACCGGAGAAGAAGGATGATTTGAAAATTATGTTTCAAGGTTGTAACCTATACATAATCCAATTTCTGCAAGATGGAAACATGACATTTTAAGGAGGTTTGTGGTAATGAATCAGACAATAAAATATATAATTATTCTCGGGTCAGAAACATTACAAAACAGTTACAAATAGTCTCAGTCATATCATATACATTTCGACGAACACTTTGCTATATCAAGTGAATTCTGTGTGCCTTGAAATAGTTCAGTTTCTGTACAGGAGTATGGGCATTGCGGACATTGAAGCATGTGCTGAAGTGTATGGTCTACCCAGCATTCACACTTGATCAGTTTAGCATCGATGTAACACCATCTCGCTAAGGAATACTATCTTAATCTGATCAAGCGAAATGGGTTTCGGAGGAACGAGCCACTGGATGTGCGGTTAGAAGAGGGAATTAAATAATACTTGAGAAATATAACGTGTTGCTAAATTATATTGAAAACTGATGTTAGGAAGATAATTTTTACGAAGATTACATCACATTACGGAATATGAATTATGAAAGGTCGGAATATTGAATTAAATTTGCGAAACAAATTAAGATATTCCTTAAAGAGATACCACATCTCATGTTCATTATTTAAAGGGGCTAAATGAAATTGCATAATGTTGATGACGATTATTATTATTATTATTATTATTATTATTATTATTATTATTATTATTATTATTATCATCATCATAATCTCTCTATGAACAAGAAAGGCATGATGGAGAAATCGGAGGATAGGATAAGGAAGATTTTGAGGAAAATTTTAGGTCCAGTCAAAGACAATGGCGAGATTAGGAGACGGCACAATCAGGAGTTGTACTCGCATGTGGAGAAAATAACCGACGTGATCCGGAAAAAGATGTTTTTTTCTTGTGGACACATGGCCCGCATTAAGTCAATACAGTTAACCAACCGCATTCACACTTTTCTCCAAGAGGAAAAGGCAAAGGGGGCATGATTCAGCGAGGTACAGAAAGATCTGCAGGATATCGGGATCTCATTTGAAAATATCTAAGAGCGTGACCCACTTACGAAAACACTACAAGAACATCACAGTTTTCAACCACAGCCGAAGCTGAAATCAACAAAGGTATGGACGAAAGAGCGAAAGGAGCAACACCGTCTACGAATGAAGGAATACTGGACCAACATTAAACATCAAAGGTAACAGTTGAAATTAAGTCGTCGATAGTTGGCCGAAACTAAACAAGAAGAAGAAGAAGAAGAAGAAGAAGAAGAAGAAGAAGAAGAAGAAGATTATTATTATTATTGTATTATTATTATTATTATTATTATTATTATTATTATTATTATTATTATTATTATTATTATTATTATTATTATTATTATTTAAGGGACAAGCATCGTGGTCTTTGCTCTCATGAAGTTAGAGTTAGATTATGTAATTTTCTGATTTAATATGTAATATAGGTACGGTGAACGGAAAAAGAATTGAATAACGTTTGTTGTAAAAATAGCAATATTATCGTAATGGTGTGGAATGTAAGCCAGTGGGAATGTGGGAACATAGTGTAAGGGTTCAAATCCCATTACAAGGTGATACGTGTATTATTATTATTATTATTATTATTATTATTATTATTATTATTATTATTATTATTATTATTATTATTATTATTATTATTATTTCATCTGTGACATTGTTATTACTGTTATTATTATTATGTCCGTATTATTGTTATTTTATCTGTGAGATTACGATTATTGTATTATTGTTATTATTGTTGAATTCAATTCTGCAATGATTGTCGCTTGCGCGATTGTATTCAAATTGTTATGTATATATGTGTGTGAATATTAGCATTTGACCATGTAAAATAAGACTTGCTACGTAATATCATATGGATATGCATTGTAATAAGTTTTGAGACTGCAACGCACATGTTGCAATACTGTTAGCGTAAGTGCCGAGTTATTGCTACGTCATTGCGTGCATTTGGCGGTGAGCTCATGTTCTTGGAGATACCTAGGGTGCCGCAGGCGGTTTCACCATTGTATGTAACATTCGTCGCTGGGTGGGAGTAGATCATAGTTATTTCCGGAGACTGAGTAGGTGTGTCAACTAATGTCCATTTAAGCTGGTCTAGTGTCTTATAGTGGAAGTCGAAAGGATGGAGAGGCCTCAGTCAGTCATTAGTCATAGGTTATTGAGAGAGTGAGGCCACAGTTGGTCTGTCCGTGCAGTTGGAAGGAAAGGCTTGCCATGAAGTCATAGAAGTATAGACTTGCCATGAAGTCATATGGGACATTTTAGACGTTTTGCCATCCAATATGCAGCGTTGTTAGAGCCATTTAGAGGTTCATTGAAAGTCGGAGCTAAATGAAAGTGGACGGTTGAACATGATGAGTCATTTCGTAGGCTGAAGAAAGGTGTGAATGATGCCGTTATGTTAAAATACCCTATTCCTGATCGCGAGTTCGTACTCATGACCGATATATCAGACAAGGGTATTTCTGGATGTTTGTGTCAGAGGAATGTTCGAGGAAATTTGGGTATTGTTTCTTTGGCGAGTTGGGGACTCAGCTTGACAGAAAAGATGTATACCCTCACGGAAATTGAGTTCTTAGCCATTATTTATTCATTAAGCAAGTTTAGGATGTATGCATTAGGAAATAAGTTTGAGATATGGACAGATCATCAAGGATTAGTGTTTATTAAGACATGTAAGTTAACAAGTAATAATAGTGACAAGGTGGATTTTAGCTATCAGTGAATATGACTTCACTAATCGACATATTAAGGGTAAAGATAATGTCTTAGCCGAATTCCTCAGTAGGAATCAATCAGGTAATACGGAGTCCAGGTATGTAGAGATAAGAGAAGGAATACTGGTATGTGTGGGGAATATAACGGACAACATGACAGAACGAGACCGGTTACGTAGTCTCGTGTTAGAACAAGAGAAGGAGGATGAGATGTATGCTATCCTGACCTGGCTAAGAGATAAGGAGGCAGATGTTGTCGTGAAGAAATGTAAACATGAGTACAACTAAGTAGTGGTTTCCTGTCAAGGAAGTGTCATTCTGGTAGATTCAAAGTTTGTGTATCAAAGTCATTACAGGAAGATATGATCTGGTATTACCACAAGAAACTCGGTCATTAGGGGCAAACTAGGTTCTTTATGCTATTCAAGGGAATTTTGTGTGGAAGAATATGGGAAGGAGTATTATGAAATTACTTGCGACTTGTGATCTATGTCAACGCAGAAATGGTCCTAACAGGACGTTAGAGGGGCCACGACAAGCCGTCATTTTAGACAAGCCAGGCCATCTTATATGTGTAGATCTGTTCGGGCAACTACTAAAATCTCGGTATGGATATCGGTGTGTAATCGTTTTGATTGATGCTTTCAGAAAATATGTCAAAACGTATCCCCTGAGAAAAGCTACGGGAAGGGGTTGCCTGAAGCATGTTATTGACAGATATATTACTGAGTTTGGATGTCCACTCAGAATATTATCAGATCAGTTCATGAGAGAGATCGGGAGAATATTCAGAGCATACGTACACGATAAGCACAGTTCGTGGTTTTCACGACTGGGTGATGTAGAACGATGGTGTAACACTACGTTACACGAGCACGCCTTATGAAATTAATTTTGGTAGGAAACCAACCGATCATATTGCAGGTATCCTAGGCTTAGAATTGGGTGAGGGAATATCTAAGGATTACTATATCCTGCTGGCCAGGGAAAATATAATCAAAGCAGGCAATACACGTATTCGCCAGCAGAAAAGGGCAAAATGGGATGAGTTGAGTTTGGGTGACAAGGTGTTACTCAGAACGCCATTCCCATCATCTGGAGAGGTGGGAAATATGTCTAAATTCTGTCTTTTGTATCAGGGGGTATTTCACTATTGTAAACCGTACCGGGAATTGTGCATATTCCTTAAAATATAAGGAAGGGTAGATTGTCGGTACTTATAACATAAAAAAACTGAAGACGTACTTCACGCGAGATTTGTTGAGATAAGATTAAGATGATTAATTTTTGTAAGAAACTGGCAAAATAAAACTAACATCTGTGAATTTGCATGTAAACCAAGTGCCGTATTGGTGCATTGAACTCCAGTACATGGAAAAATAAGTGCTACATTGTCATGTATTTATGACAAAGAGAGAATGAGACATTGGACAGTTATCTGTGATGACAATATGCAAAAAAAGTTCTCCTATATAAGTGTTTTTTTTCATAAAATATTTTGATATGTTTAAAGATAGAGGAATGTTGTATAATCATTTAAAATTATTTGAGCCCCACTGTCGGCAGCCCTGAAGATGGTTTTCCGTGGTTTCCCATTTTCACACCAGGCAAATGCCGGGGCTGTACCTTAATTAAGGCCACGGCCGCATCCTTCCACTTCCTAGGCATTTCCCATCCCGTCGTCGCCATAAGACCTATCTGTGTCGGTGCGACGTAAAGCAAATAGCAAAAAAAAAAATTATTTGTTTGTGTTAAATTAAGTGCTACACTATTGTGAATTGTATGAGGAGAGAGTGGGACACTGGACAGTTATCTATGATGACAATGTGCGAGAAAAATTCTCATATCTGTGATATTTTATAAAATATATGGATGTTGAAAAGGAAATGTATTGTTGCATACTCATTTAAAGTGTTGATACGTGTTATATATATAATTTCGTTCATACATCAATCGATTCTTTTTTCTTAGATTTATTTATGAGGGAGGCGAAATGCTGCGGTTCAAATCCGGTTACAAGGTGATATCTGTATTTTTATTATTATTATTATTATTATTTCATCTGTGACATTATTATTATTATTATTATTATTATTATTATTATTATTATTATTATTATTATTATTATTATTATTATTATTATTATTATTGTATTTTTGTTATTATTGTTCAATTCAATTCTGCAGTGATTGTCGCTTGCGTGATTTTAGTCAAATTGTTATGTATATATGTGTGTGAATATTAGCATTTAACCATGTAAAGTAAGACTTGCTACGTAATATCATATATGGATATGGATTGTAATAAGTTTTGACATTGCAACGCACATGTTGCAATACTGTTAGCGTAACTGCCGAGTCATTGCTACGTCATTGTGTGCATTTGGCGGTGAGCTCATGTTCTTGGAGATATCTAGGGTGCCGCAGGCGGTTACAACATTGTATGTAACATTCGTCGCTGGGTGGGAGTAGATCATAGTTATTTCTGGAGATTGCGTAGGTTTGTCAATTAATGTCTTTATAAGCTGGTCCAGTGTCTTATAGCGGGATTCGAAATAATGGAGAGGCCTCAGTCAGTCATTAGTCATTGGTAATTTGAGAGAGTAAGGCCACAGTAGGTCAGTCAGTGCAGTTGGAAGAAAGGCTTGCCATGAAGTCATAGAAGGATAGACTTACCAAGAAGTCATCTGGATGAAGAAGAAGAAGCAGTCACATGGATACTTAGTCAGTTAAACAAAAAGGATACAATACCAAATTAGGCTTGATACATCTGCAACAAACACCAGTTCAAAGGAATACGTCGTAATTACACTAAAAGTGTTGAAGGTACAGTCAAGCGAACCAGTGAGGGATACATTTCGTGTATAATTGTTAAATGTCCGATCAAGAAGAATTCAAATTAATGCCTAGTTTCTTTCAGTTGCGATGTTATACGTTTATATTCTCATCTGTTTTATCGCAGCAATTACTACTATTTTTATTGAAATTCTTTCAAGAATACATTTTGTTCTATCAAATTAATTTATCTTTTTATTCCAAGGGTAGAACTAGATAACCTCAAATTTAATGGGGGAAACCGAACGCCAATTTCCTTTTCCAAGAACCTATATGGTATGTTGACAAAAGTAAGCTTTTTACCCCACACCCCAGAGATATTCAAGAATCTCAGTTCTCTTATTGCTGCACTGAGTTGTAGCTGGCGCCCATCAAATAACGTATGTGTAAGTAATCAGGTAAGAACTAAGTGTTTGTACAAGGTCCTAATATTTTGTATTTATTTAATGAATATTAATTTTCATATTCTTCATTTTTAATGCAGATATATATTTTTAAAGTAAAGTCAGCCAGTCAGGAACTACTACAATAGCTTTCACTTATTCGAAACAGTGTACGTTGTAGTGAATCGGGTTTTGAATAAAAGATATGATGCATTAATTTCATTGTTTATTAAGACTAAAAATTTGCGAATGTACCCGGAGGTAAAAAAAAGAAGGCAAGAAATTACCTATGATATGATCTGGTAACTGAGAAGAAACTTACTAGAATTTAAAGAATTGTGTGATTTCGATCTATTATTGTAATTGAGAAATGAATGACACAAGGAACAATATAAATATAATACAATTATGATACATCCTTTTTGGTAACAACAAATGTTTTGAGCGGCATTGCCAGGGTAATGAATAATATTACAATATTTCTTCCAGGCAGCTTAAGCGGAGTAATTGGAGATATGGAAGGAAAATTTGCTTTAAGTTACATGTACTGATTGTAACAATTCCACAACCATACAGAGAATAACGATGATCAGTAGGAAGTAAAACGCGGTGCGTATGCAAGCAATAACGATGCTTCCTCTGGGCGATAAATTATCAACAAATAACTGTAGAGTGGAAAAGCAATCAAAATAAAAGGCTTCTCTTTCATTCCTCTTCTCTAATACAACTGCACCCGCTAACAACCCGAATTTCGAGTTGAAATTAATGACAGCAAAGAGTAAGTACTTGAAACGGCTTATAATGGATGAGTTTCCAAAGTAATTGTAGGATATTCGAAATAACAAGTTACTGTGAGTGAACTATTTTTCATTCTTACCTATGTATGCACTGTATTTTTGTTTCTTATCTCTGAATGGTGTTAGTATGATTGCACCGGAATATCGTACGGCTCCTTCGCTAAATGGTCAGCGTACTGGTCTTCAGTTTAGATGGCTCCGGGTTCAATTACTGGCCAGGCTGGGATTTTTAACCTTAAATGGTTGATTCCCTTGGCTCGGGGGCTGGGCGTTTGTGTCACCACAACATTACTACCACTCACACGCATCACACATAATTCTATCCACCACACACTGAGGTGAAGTAATACACGACAGATGCCTCTCACGCTCGTCGGGGTGTCTGCTTTAAAAGGGGGTGCGTAAGGCTACCAATCGCCGCACCGAATTCTCCTTCTTCTTACTCTTATTATTCTTATTACAAAATGTCATATAGAATGCATGCCTAACTGTCGTCTAGGTAGGCACTGATAGAAGAAACTGAATTAGTGAATCTCGGGAGTATTGGTGCTGAAATATTGCAGAATATTTTCTCGTCTATTTTAACGGAAGAACCGGAAAATTTGCCATTGTAATACAACCTACTGCCATTTGTTTATTTCCGAAGTATATTGCAGCAAGAGTGTGGAACAAAATTATCATTCTATACTACCAGCCAACCCAATGACTAGTTATTGGCACTGTTAAAAAAATATCAAATTCTATACATGGTACCAACCGGGCGAGTTGGCCGTGCGGTTAGGAGCGCGCAGCTGTGAGCTCGCATCCGGGAGATAGTAGGTTCGAATCCCACTGTCGGCAGCCCTGAAGATGGTTTTCCGTGGTTTCCCATTTTCACACCAGGCAAATGCTGGGGCTGTACCTTAATTAAGGCCACGGCCGCTTACTTCCCATTCCTAGTTCTTTCCTATCCCATCGTCGCCGTAAGACCTATGTAGGTGCGGCATAACGCAAAATAGCAAAACAAAAGATGGTACCAATCAAACATACACTTATTCTAGTTCTAAATGTCCACTATTAATTCAATGTAGTTCATTACATCGATATACATTTTTCATTACGAAATTCACGAAAAGGTAAGTTAAAAGACAATACCGCAAGGTGTTCAAGTGCATACCTTTAGATTCTCGTTTATATTACGATGCAAAATTTTTATTTTTCATCATAATTTATACTTTGATAGCAACACTTATTTACGAAATAAACTTACACAGACTAGTATCTGTAATTTTATTCACCGTATATTTTATTAGGAATCTAAATCCTACGCTAATGCGGTTTATATTTTCATTTATACGGAGGATATGTGGCGAAAGTAACGAACACAAGTTTAATAGTTTAATATTATTGAAAATGTTATTCCTCCCACAGCATCATTCATTGCAACACAGTGTCTTTTGGAATAAATTCTTTTTATCTCAGAAAATGTAGTGTTTCAGACACTTTTAATATTCTTAAATTACAGTCAAGGTCTCATACAATACATTCAAGTTCGTCTCCAACACGTAAATATCGCGAAACGGGTAGCATCTTTGGTATTTTTTAATAAGTCTGTGCTTATTTCACCCAACAGAACAACTAATAATCGAGCGACAAGTTCAGTGATGAAGCCTACTTATTTTGCAAATCCGACGAGTACTTATTTTGCAAATCCGACGAGTACGTTTGGAGATATTAAAGGGCTTAATATGCACCGGCATTACACAGAAAGCAATGCGTCACTCGCTGTGATGTTAGGCCCATGCTTCCCCAGCGTGACTCAGGTCCTGATGATACACACACATACGTCACCCTTATCCCGAGTAGGCCCGGAAAAACAATAGTATGGTGTACAATATTTCGTAGTTACAAAACTTCTGTTTCACTGACGTTGAATCGGAAAGAAATGAGAAGATGATGATGATGCTTGTTGTTTAAAGGGACCTAACATCGAGGTCATCGGCCCCTAATCGTACGAAATGAAATAACCAAAAGTTCAAATTAATCCACTGAACAAAATAAAAAAATGTCATGAAGAATGAATGGATGGATATGAACCCTACAAAAAAAACTAAAAACAAACAAACAAACAAAAGCAGTGGATCAGACACAAAAAAAGTCCTGAATAATAGTATTAATGACCAAGGGACCATTTATAAAGCACAATGATGCTTTATGTCAACAGGGGTGCAAAATCCACGACTAAGGCCCCACAGAATGGTACATGTCGCGAGTAAAGTAGAACCATGGTATTTGTCATGTTGGGGTACTAATCAAAAGTAGCGAAGACTCACGGTGTTCCACACAAGATGGTACTACTCACAAGTATTGTACTTAGTACAGGTAACGCAGACCTATGGTGTTTCGCGCACAATGGCGCCAGTCATAGCCAACGCAAACCGGTAAGATTCCTCACCTAGGTGTACTGGTCACGGGCGCCGGTATTCCCGTGGTGTTCCTCACATAGTGGGTACCAATCACAGGCAACGCTGACCCACGGTGCCGCTCATATAGCGGTACAACTCACAGGCTACGCCCAGACCCGCGGTGTTGCTCACATGGGTACGACGCACGGGTACTGGTAACCACCAGGCCAGGCTTCTTACTGCAACTAATCACAAACCTATTTCGTACCAATTGAGTGATACTACTCGCAAGTACATGCAACCCATGGTGTTCCCCGCATGATGGTACGAATCAAGAGTAGTTTCATGGCTCTAATTAAATCATCCCTTGGTCGCCCCTTGTAGTCGCCTCTTACGACAGGCAGGGGATACCGCGGGTGTATTCTACATGTGTGTCCCCCACCCGCAGGGGGTAGTGTGTTTTGTCCGCGAGAGGTAATTTATTTCCCTCAAGTCCGCCGGCAAGCCGGTTAGGACCCCCTATCCGCCACCTGGGACGCGCCACGTGGGAGTATCACCTCTCCCCCTGCTACGCCTGCGTAGCAGGTTCGTGGAAGAAATGAGAAAACACAGTGAAAATTTAACACTTCCAGCGCATTATTGAACTTCTCATGAGTACACAGTACATGAAATCAACAACTTGAAAATCCAATGAATGACATGGTCATTGGAAAGAGTGGATGCGGAAAATAACGGAGAACGTCATTTTTGGGATCTTTGGTCCTCCTTAAAGCCAAAATGTATCATGAAGTTACCTTACCAACAGACAGAGTTAAAGTCGGGAATAATTTACCGCAGGCTTGCTAGCATACACCGACGTTTAGAAAGAAATGTTTCCGGTATTTTTAGGAGAATTGTTTGACTGTCCCACTTTTCGTAAACTGCCATCGCGCAGGGAAATTTACAATCGTCCAAAAAATGGTTGAGTGTATTATATTCTTAAAATTTATCCCAGGTGCATCCACGCTTGCGATTAACAACTTCGGTTTATTTACTATCTGCGCACCTTTTCTGGATAGATTTACACCCTAGTGCTGAATTGGTCGACCTCGGCAATCTTCGAGATTCGTACTGGCAACCTTTGAAACACAAACTATGAATCGCTTATGCATCGCTGTGCGACATCTGACGTACACTTTACGTACTAGTACTGTTGGTATTTACACAGCAAGGCCAAACTACAGAATTCACTCTAGGAATAAGATTCGCATCGAGAAATGTTATATAATGTTATATAATGTTATATAATGTGAGTGTGACACAGTTGTTGGTTTAAGATTAAAAAAAAGATTTAGCAACATTCATATCGATCGATCATATTATCGATTCAATTCAGATTTCATTTCCATTCAGTTGGCAGTACTACTGGAACCGGAATTGCTCCCTCCTTACTCCTCAAACCCGTACACAAATCTATCGATAAAAAGTGCCCAGATAGTACAAGTTCCTTAAAAACAACAAATGTTCGAATAAACAGAGCGAGATTTTTAACACAAGCGCAGAAGTTCTGAAATGAACAAATTCCTTCTGATGATGGTGCTTGTGTTTTTAATTTAAGGGTAGAACATCGCGGTTATCAGCCGCTCGAAACAATAACATAGGGCGAAGGAGGAAATATGACGAGTTGGGATCCTCAAAATCTAAAGATATCGAGAAGAAACAGAAAGGCCATGATAGCAGAAATACGAAGCACAATCTAGGCAACCTATGTTTTACAGTTTGTGAGTTATGGACGGTAAATTCCTCCAGAAATATGGTAGGCCTCTATACTTTCACTGAAGGCATTTATCCTCATGCTTCTTGTCTGTAAATATGTTGACGTCCCAGTCTACTATCTGCATGTTATACCGGTATGCCATACCAACGCATTTCTACCACTGCTGTGAACATGTACATTTTCGAAGGTAATAAACAGGAGATATTTCAGAAATTTGTACCTGCAGTACTGTCGCTCCTGGAAATGTAATTGTATCCTCTTTTGGTACGTACGGGTTCACTTACAGGGGATTCGAGTTTAAGTCAAAATTTTAGTATGGGCTGGAACACGTCAACCACGATGCACATCTGCAACCTTCTGGCGAGGGATGCGCGTACAGTACGTACTGAAGTATTTCACTCGATATCATACGACATGCTGCAACTATGCGGTGTTTTAGGTCATCTGGAGTAGTAGGAACTTGCTGGTAGATTTTGTTCTTTACTGTACCCCAGAGAAAAAAAATCCAAAAGAGTCAGAGCGGCCACCTAAATTTCCCTTCACGCCCAATCCACCGGTTGGGGAAATGTCTGTTAAAGGCTTACATGGCAACGAAAGAACAGTGCACACGTCATGCTGAAACTGCATCTACGTACGTATGTCGAGTGGAACAACTTTGAGGAGAACAGCAAAGAAAGTCGGTGTATCTGTGTCTTATTAACGCGTCTTCCATGAAGTATGGAGCAATCACACAGTCCCCCAGTACCCCACACTACACATTAACTCCATACTGCCTCTGATGTTCCACCAGCGACAGCCAGCGAGTGTTCGCCGTGACACAACAGTGCAAGTTCCTAAAGTTTCTTTCAGTTGCAATGTCATACTTTTATATTCTCATCGGCTTTATCGCAGCAGTTATTACTATTTTTATTGAAATTATTTCAAGAATATATTTTGTTCTATCATATTAATTTATCGTTTTATTTTGAGGGTTGAACTAGATAACCTCAAATTTAATGGGAAAACCGAACGCCAATCTCCTTTTCCCAGAACCTGTATGGTATGTTGTCAAAAGTAAGCTTTTTACCCCACACCCTAGATATATTCAAAAATCTCATTCTCTTATTGCTGCACTGAGTTGTAGCTGGCGCCCATCAAATAACGTATGTGTAAGTAATCAGGTAAGAACTAAGTGTGAGTACAAGGTCCGAAGATTTTGTATTTTTTTAATGAATATTAATTTTCATATTTTTCATTTTTAATGCAGATATATATTTATATTTATATATATATATTTAAAGTAAAGTCAGCGAGTCAGGAACTAATACAATAGCTTTCACTTATTCGAAACAGTGTACGTTATAGTGAATCGGGTTATGAATAGAAGACATGATGCATTTCATCTGTTCATTAACACTAAAAATTTGCGTATGTACCTGGAGGTAAAAAAGAAGACAAGAAATTACCTATGATATGATCTGGTAACTGAGAAGAAACTTACTAGAATTTAAAAATTGTTAATGTTTGTGTGATTTCGATCTATTACTGTAATTGAGAAATGAATGACACAAGGAACAGTATAAATATAACACAATTATGATACACCCTACTTTTGGTAACAACAAATGTTTTGAGTTGCATTGCCAGGGTAATGCATAATATTACAATATTTCTTCCAGGATGCTGTTCAATAAATTTCCAATTTCTTTGAAATCATTTAAGAAAAGGCTAGGAAAACAACAGATAGGGATTCTGCCACCTGGGTGACTGTCCTAAATGCAGATCAGTATTGTTTGATTGACTGATGTTATATCATGGCTGATAGAGCAACACCGCGTATCTAACAATGCCCTTCGCCCTTCCTATCCATTCTTTTCCTTAAGATTGACGACGGCTCCAAGCTACATATGGATGTGCAATCCATCACAACGAATTGTGTTCATTTTCCCCCGCGGGTTTTGCAAGGATTATGAACCTTACCGTACCGCATTGTATGAATATGTTTGCATGACGTACTTACGGACATCTACAGTATATAGTGTATTTATGGTTCACTTTTCTTTACACATCCGCATAGAAACATTAACCCAATGAAAATTCTTCTTGTTTTTAACAATTTTATTTTATGTCGAACAGACACAGATAGGTCTTATGGCGACGATTGTATAGAATTAGGAGTGGGAAGTAAGTGATCGTTGTCTTAATTAATTGCCTGCTGTGAGAATTGGAAATAATCGAAAATCATTTTCATAGCTGCTGAGAGTGGGGTTCGAACCCACTATCTCCCGAATGGAGGCTCACAGCTGCGCGATCCTAAACACACGGCCAACTCTCTCGGTGAAACTTGTTCTACTGGATTGCAGATTCAAATATTGCCGGGAGGCGTGAACTGTCTTGAGGAAAATAGTGGATAGGAAGTGTACTGTCAGATACGCGGTACTGCTCGAATTAAATAAACATTGCCAGACTTAAGTAACAACATGAATGTCGTCAGCAGGCGAATAGAGATGGCAATAGGAAGACAAGACGTAGAATAAGGTAGAAAGATGTGATCATTGGAAAATTCAAAAGAATAAATGGCAAGGAAGTCCAGGATTGTCAAAGGCAGTGGATGACACAGTGATATGTCGACTAGAAATAGCAATTACAATATCTCGGAATAACGAAGGATAATATAGTGGTATAATTCGATCAGCATGGCTTGTAAAGATAAAAGGAAAGTGTATAACAATACGAATAATACGAATGTTCTATAATTAATCACGGAAGGTTAGGTTGACAGGAGTTAATAAGTAACAAGACTTTTAATAAAGAAAGTGAAATAGCGATGGGACATAATTTGGATAAATCAGGTAAAATAGTTGCACGCAGACCTATTAACATGACGATCGGTTAATGGAATGTGCACACGACAGACCGTAAATACTTATAGACTCACGCACTGTATGGGGGTAGAAAAATTAATAATTTAATTAAACAAGATATCTCTGGTCTGAAGATTGTAAACCTGTGTTTGATAGATACAGAGGCGACGCATATCACAGCAAGAGGATAATGGGCTGTAATAAAGGTTTGTTGGGTTAGTATAGCCAGTTACAGGCATTTACTTTCATGAAATGAAATGAAATGGCGTATGGCTTTTAGTACCGGGAGTGTCCGAGGACATGTTCGGCTCACCAGGTGCAGGTCTTTTGAATTGAGGCCCGTAGGAGACCTGCCCGTCGTGATGAGGATGAAATTATGGTGAAAACGACATATACAACCAGCCCCCATGCCAGCGAAATTAACCGACGATGGTTAAAATTCTCGACCCTGCCGAGAATCGAACCCGGGACCTCTGTGACCAAAGGCCAGCACGCTCACCATTAGGCTATGGAGCCGGACATTTCCTTTGATGATAAGGCTGCAGTGAGAGTTGGAAGTAAGATAAGTTGTTAGTTCCAAGTAGTTACAAGAGTTAGACGAAAGTGAACGCCTTCGCTTTCATTGTTCCGAAATTTAGGTTGATTCTCTATGGAAAATCCGGTCTAGAAAGTCAAGAATAACGGCCGAGAGGATTCGTCGTGCTGACCACACGACACCTCGTAATCTGCAGGCCTCCGGGATGAGCAGCGGTCGCTTGGTAGGCCAAGGCCCTTCAAGGGCTGTAGTGCCATGGGGTTTGATTTTGGTTTTGGCTCTATGGAAAATTGTGATATTCAGTTAGATGATATCGATGACCTACTTCTAATACCACGTATCTGACAATTGTCCCCCTATCCGTTATTATACTTAAGACTGGTCGCAGTCCGTGTCTGTAGTGTAGTGGTTAGTGTGATTAGCAGCCACCTCCGGAGGCCCGGGTTCGATTCCCGGCTCTGTCATGAAATTTGAAAAAGTGGTACGAGGGCTGGAACGGAGTCCAGTCAGCGTCCGGCGGTCAACTACGTAGAGGTGGGTTCCATTCCCACCTCAGCCATCCTGGAAGTGGTTTTCCGTGGTTTCCAACTTCTCCTCCAGGCAAATGCCGGGATAGTACCTAACTTAAGGCCACGGCCGATTCCTTCCCTCTTACCTGCCTATCCCTTCCAATCTTCTCGTCCCCCGCAAGGCTCATATTCAGCATAGCACGTGAGGCCGCCTGGGCGAGGTACTGGTCACCCTCCCCAGTTGTATCCCCCGACCCACAGCCTGAAGCTCCAGGACAGCGCCCTTGAGGCGGTAGAGGTGGAATCCCTTGCTGAGTCCAAGGGAAAAACCGGCCCTGGAGAGTAAACAAATATAGAAGAAGAAGCGTGCGTAAATTCGACATGCAAACATACACTCCTACAGTACGGTACCGAAAGATTAATTTTCTTTTAATCACCGGCGTGGGAAAGTGAACCAAACGAAAATTGTTCGCGGGGACTGCACATCCATATGTGGCTGGGAGGCGTGACCAGTCTTAAGGAAAACAATGGATAGGAAGTGCATTGCCAGATACGCTGTATTGCTCCCGCAGTGACGATATGTAAGTAATCGAAGTCCAAATTGGCTGCTATTTGAGAGTATTCTGTAATAATCTCTTATTATTAATCTGAAAAATATTCGGTAAAAATATGTTGTAATATTGCACTTTATGCAGCATGTTTTAAAATAATAATTATTATTATGAACAATAACCAATAACATTTGTTCTAATATTGTACTTCAAGCAGTCACCAGTTTTTGGTTTTCATGTTATTGAAGTTCACATTTGCGATTATTTAACATTCTCTCTCAATTATTATTAATATTATGAACAATAATTGGTAAACAATTTTTTGTAATATCATACTCTGCTCACTCACTGGTTGTTTGTTTTATGTAAATTGAGTTCATGTTGTCGATTATTTAAGATTATTTTCACGGAAGATATTATTATTATTATTATTATTATTATTATTATTATTATTATTATTATTATTATTATTATTATTATTATTATTATTATATCCGGCTCCATGGCTAAATGGTTAACATGGTAGCCTTTGGTCACAGGGGTCCCGGGTTCGATTCCCGGCAGGGTCGGGAATTTTAACCATTGTTAGCTAATTCCTCTGGCATGGGCTGGGTGTATGTGCCGTCTTCATCATCACTTCATCCTTATCACGCCGCGCAGGTCGCCTACGGGAGTCAAATCAAAATACCTGCATCTGGCGAGCCGAACTTCTCTTCGGCACTCCCGGCACTAAAAACCATACGCCATTCCATTATTATTATTATTATTATTATTATTATTATTATTATTATTATTATTATTATTATTATTATTATTATTATTATTATTATTATTATACAAAAACACCGTGACTAAGCAATCACAGATTTTTGGCTTGCATAATGATAGTTAAATTGTATCTGATGTCCACCTCCGTAGGGTAATGGTTAGCACTATTAACTGCTATCCTCGGAGGTTCGAGATCGGTTCCCGTACTGCCAGAACTTCGAGTTTGGCTGGAAGGCTGGTATGTGGTTAAACACGCTATATGCCGCTCACCTTCATTTGGGGTGTGCCTAAAGCGAGCTGCACCACTACAGGATGAGGATACGAATTAACTTGTTCGCCCCCTTTGCTTAATGATCAGACTAGTCATCTTCATGTCTCAGGGGACTTGATATTTCTACTGTACCCAACATCCTTGCAGCTCACGCACCACACACAAAACTATCCTACACCACAATAGTACGCCTTTTCCCATACACAGCAGGTGCTTCCCATCCTTGTCGGACGGTCTGCCTGGCTGCACTTGGCTAGCAATAACCGCACAATTAATAAATTATAATTATTACGAGTATTAGTTATTATTATTATTATTATTATTATTATTATTATTATTATTATTATTATTATTATTATTATTATTATCATGTGCATCCAATATAGCAAACAAAATCTATTAATTGAACACATTGGGAAACTAGGGGGGAAATACGTCACACTGAACATAGTTATTTAATTATCGTTAAGCCTGTTAAAAAAAAAATTACTACCCCTTTTCAATAATTTTACTTTACGTTTACCTTATGTCTAAGTTTCAATGTTCGTGATGCTTAAAGTTATTAGCACACCCACCGACTAAATCTCAAGAACCATCATAAGGTAAATATTCAATGAAATTTCAGTAGTCACCCTTGCTATTTCCTACCTATGGATGGAACTGAAAGACAGGCGACACATTATACGTCGTAGGAGCTAGGTTAGTCTGCACCACCTTCGTTAGTAATTAATGCAAGTGACGTCCCAACTCCGATTCTGGAAGATACTAAATATTTGATAATGGTCTCTGTAGATGTCAAGCTTAAAGTATGCAGTAGTTTAAAACAACCACCGGGAAGTCGAAAGAGAAGTGACTGGGAGACTTATTGAGCAGAAGAACGGGCCTCCCTGTCAGGGACTGATAGAACTTGAGGCTAACTGTAATTAGAGTAGAAGAATTCATTAAACCTCATAGTACCTCTTAATGCACGTAGCGAGTGAATCTAGAAAGTCAACTGGAGATATACCGGGTTAATTACCCAAAATTACCACACGGAATATGTCGGAAATGAGCTGTGTAATGGATGATCCGTTTTCACAGATTGAAAGAATAGACAGAACTTCACAATGTGACCAGTAGACAGCTTCCAATAATGATAGTTTTCTAGCCCTGTGTTAATGTTTGTTAAATAGAGCACTGCCTATTGACACTACATTCATGCATAAAATATCGGAATCACAACCGCGTTCTTTGTAAGATTATAATGCGAATGGTTAATGCGTTATCATCGTGGAATATTTGGATAGTTTCCAGTAAAGAGAACCTAGTAGCACTCACATGACCTAAGAAAAACAGAGTAAATTTTGGTACATTTATACATCAATTAATAATAATAATAATAATAATAATAATAATAATAATAATAATAATAATAATAATAATAATAATTTAGTGTTCAAATAACTGCTATTACGGTTTTCGGAGGTGCCAAGGTGACAAGGTGCCGGATGTGTGTCCCTCAGGCTTACGCCTAGCTAATACGTATTTACTTTGCATGGCTGCAGTTGACTCGTTGGCTGAATGGTTTGCGTACTGGCCTTCGGTTCAGAGGGTTCCGGGTTCGATTCCCGGCCGGGTCGGGGATTTTAACCTTCATTCGTTAATTCCGATGGCTCGGGGGCTGGGCGTTTGTGCTGTCTCCAATATCCCTGCAATTCACACACCACGCATAACACTATCCTCCACCACAATAACACGCAGTTACCTACACAAGGCAGATGCCGTCCACCCTCATAGGAGGGTCTGTCTTACAAGGGCTGCACTCGGCTAGAAATAGCCACACGAAATTTTAATTTTTATGGCTGTAGTTGTAGAAGAACAATTTACTTACCTATTGCACACAACAGATCCTGTGGAGCACTATTTTAATAATAAGAAAAAATATTATATTTAATTACTTAATGATTAATCATCTCAAACTGCAGTAATCCTCTCTTTTAGGGAGCGGATTTTTATGTAATTACGTATTTTTTTGCGTACGTTTTAACGCAAGTTACGAAGTTCATTATTCCTATTGTGCATCCCCAAGTGTAAAAACTGAATCTTATTTCACATAAAAGCACATATTTTCACACTTTTTTAAATGTAAATACATATTTTAAGAAAATCTATAATAAGCACATAAATCGGCAATATTTGTTGATCAATAAAATTTAAAATGCTTCTGTGTTATAAAACAATGCTCATATTTTCATTTTACGATTACGGTATTGTTTTTAACAGTGTATTTAACATAAAGTATCTAATGTTTCGGCTATTTATGGACTTCCCTCCATAAGTTCTAAAACTTGCTGGTCACTGGCTACGTCGTTACATTTAGACAGCTATTTGATTTGCTGCACAAGATGTTTCTTTGCATGATGTCATTCCAACCCTTTATGAGTCAGCCCTCTCGGGTTTTGTTTATAGAATATCAGCGAAAGGCAATCACGGAGAGATAAGGTGACGTAATTCCTTTACGACATGGGAGACTCGGACGAATATTGTCCCACCATTACGTAGTGGAATTTCATCACTCCTAAGATTAAGGTTAGCTGTTCGGGTCCATATATCATTCCCGTGGTCGTGTGATTTTGTATGGATTTATAAGAAATATTTCCTTCAGTGTCCGCTGCTATTCTTTTTATTGAAACAGTGATTCACCGTAAATGCGTGTGTCGTAACCTGCAAAACAATGCCAAAAGAGAAGTCTAGTACAAGGTCGCGTCTTCAACAATATGTAGTGGAATTTAAAAGCATTTTCACTACCGATGGAAAAGTGTTTATTTTGCCAACCGTGTGGTAAAACACTACGTGCAGATCAACGTTCTCAAGTAATCCAGCATTTGTCTGGAAATAAGCATACTGCGGCTGCTTCGCGTGTGCGTTCGTGACAATTACTAATAGCTGAACCAGCTACTTCAAATGCAGGCCCATCTAAATATTCCCAGTATTATTTAGATGTGTGCAGAGAATTTGTTTGCGCCGACATTCCTCTTGGTAAAAAAAATAATCCGGGACTGAGAAATTTCCTAACAAAGTACATTAATTTTGAGCCTCCAGACGAATCCACATTAAGGAAAAACTATCTCCCAAACTGTTACGAAGAAACTTTACAGAGAATTCGGTCAGTATGTGATAGGGAAAAACTGTGGGTGAGCATTGACGAAACCACTGATTCAAGTGGCAGAAAAGTAGGAAATGTTGTAGTTGGTGTGTTGAAGAATGACAAAACTGCTTGCGAACATTCTTATTTGCTAGCGTCTAAAGAAATGCTTGCTGCAAACCATGTCACTGTAGCTAGGTTATTCAATGAAGCCATGCACTTACTTTGGCCAAAAGGTATAAAATACGACCATGTATTGCTTTTCCTTACTGACAGTGCAGCTTACATGAAAAAGGCAGCCGAAGGCCTTTCTGTGAGCTTTCCGAAAATGATACACGTAACTTGCGTTGTTCATGCTCTACATAGGTTATGTGAAACTGTGCGGGCTCAGTATCCTCAAGTGGATAAATTAGTGTCTAATGGCAAAAAAACTTCGTAGAAGCACCCTCAAGAATCGATCTCTTTAAAGAGAAAAACCCGGATCTTGCGCTTCCTCCTCTGCCTATTGTTACGCGGTGGGGTACCTGGCTTAGCGCTGTGGTATACTACGCAGACAATTTCGAAAGTATTGCATCCGTTGTGAACGTGCTAGATAAAAACGACGCGTCGTCAATTGATATTCTTCAAGAGATACTAAAAGACAGCTCTTTGAAAAATGATTTGGTGTTTATATCTGCCAATTTAAGCTTCTTGTGTAAAACTATAGACATACTTGAAAAATCCACTAACCTGTTGTCCGAAACAGTGAATGAAGTGCGCGCTGTTGAAAATAAATTAGATTCACTCCCGGCTTCGCAGGTACAGGGGCTGTTAAAGGTCAAATATCAAAATTTGTTCAGGAAAAACAGAGGATTTCAAACAATGTGCGAAATTTCTAATGTATTAGAGGGTGCTCATGTTGGCGAAATTGATGGCGTTATTGTTGGTGACATTCCTCTCATTAACTATGCTCGTCTGACATCCTGTGATGTGGAGCGATCGTTTTCGCAGTATAAGGCGTTCTTTAGAGATAATCGGCATGCATTTGTGATGGACAATTTGGAGATGACCTTTCTTGTTCACTGTAATTCTAAGACTACTTCTAGCAACTAATATTCCAGCGTGTGATGGGTGAATACGAACTGGTACTATTTTTTCAAAGATGATAGGTTGCTTTTGCCATATTTAAACAAAACATTACCTATAAAAAATAACCATTCATAATATCTACTCTGGCATATCAAAAATTAATATACCATATAGCACGTTTTCATACACAGACATCATTTTGCCTTAAGGAGCACGTTTGGTAGCACCATATTCTAATACAAAACATTATACTTATTTACTTCTTGAGCGCGACTAGTTATGTGATATTTAAAGGAAAATAATTTCAATTTTTATCACATATTTTAACGTTTTTCAGAACATAAATAATAAATATTTTTCACATTTTTAGCACATAAAAATCCGCTCCCTACTTATTACGTAATGCGGTAAAAATGTACAGCACATCTGAGTAGGTATTGTGCATTAAATTTCTTTATTAACCTTAATTCTAAGGGATGAATATTGATATTATATCAGTAAAAAGATTAGTACAGTGAATACTGATCAAACTACACAAAAATGGAGCAATTCTTAGCATCCCTGAATTATTTTTGTAACGTCAGAAAACACCATAAACTGAATGTTCCTCCGTCGCTGATCATTAGGTCAACCTGTATAATCATCGGTACCATCTTCCGTCCGTAATTCACTTCTTTGGACTGCTGCTCACAGTCCATTATAATAGGTGTAACGCACTGGTGGAGGGAATTTTAATAGAATTTCAAGATACTTCAGATTTTCTGGACTGATACTAAGGCATACGAAATACAACGTAGGCAAAAGAGAAAGGGAAAGCAGTTTTTTTCTTCGTCGCATTGTTTACTTTCAAACGTAAAGTTACTACTAAGCTTCGCACAACATAACTTCATTTTAACTGAAGTTAGAAGGCAAATACCACATGGGTATTACCGGCATAAGAAGCAGTATGTTTAAAGTTGCCATACGGTGTCATTAACTCTGTCTAAAAAATCACTTGGAGCAGATTATACAAGACTATCCATGTGAGTGTTGTCTGTTCCATTTGAATTCTCACTATTTAGATTATGTGTCCACGTAGGAATTTTTTGCAATGTTCTTAACTACCGCGATTTCTGATGTGAATTTTCATAAAACTGCTGTGAAATCTTGGCGAAATATGTTAACATTTAGAAATAACACCTTGCCAGAATTTATCCTAATGATTTTGACTTAAATACTAAAAATAACTTCAATAAATTTCAGAATGAAAATTGTTAGGAGGTTGGCATTACGCAGACATTAACAACAACTTTAAGGCCTCATATCGAAGAATAACTTCACAAAAGGATCATTAAAGTATTTAGTGGCCACGGAGGACGTAGGAGGTGGTATATCGAATTTATTATACACGATGCCGTGAAGTTCCCTTTGTCGTGAAAGGCTTGAAGAATCGTTGATTAATTTTTCACAATAGCTGTATACATCTCCGTCCCTGCCGTCGCCTCGCAGACCCCGTGCTCGATTTCTGGTCAGGTCAGATATTTTTACCTGGATCTGAGGGCTGATTCGAGGTTCATTCGCCCTGAGTGATTGTAATTGAGGAGCTAACTGACGTTACGATAGCAGCTCCAGTCTACGAAGCCCAGAATAACGATGCAGAGGATTAGTTACTCTGATCTAGTTTCATCTCGTAATCTGCAAGCCTTACCGGTGAGTAGCGGTTACTTGGCAGGCAAAAACCCGTCAGATATTTTGCGCCGTAGGGTTTGGGAAATTTGGATAAGTATTTTACCATTCATAGGGGGTTGTGTCCTGTGCTGATATACGGTTAATTTGTATCATTGCCACGTTATTTTGTGTCAAAGTGAAAATTAAGACTTTAATCCAGGAAATGGGATATAAGTTGCTCTAATATATTAGGAATGCTCTTCCTAAGGGGCGACACAGAAGTGCAAAGGGAAAAATTTAAATGAAGGCGGACTATTGGTTTCGAAACGGTCTGTCTCCAAAATCACCCAAAAGTTGGCTGTGCGGTTACGATCACATAGCTTTGAGGTTGCATTCAGGAGATGGTGGGTTCTAATCCCATCGTCGGCAGCCCTGAAGACGGATTTTCGTGGTTTCCTATTTTTACACCAGAAAAATGATGGGGCTGAACCCTAATTAATGTCACGGCCACTACCATCCCAGTTCTATCCATTTCCTATCCTACTGTCACCGAAAACATTCGATGTGCCAGCGCGAGTTTAAACCAGTAGCAAAATACACTGCCTGACATAAAATTTGATGGACTCAGAAAGGGAGGAGGAAACGAAATAAAATTTCAATATCGAGAGGGTATGTAATGTTATTTCAGTGATTACAAAATTGGGTCAACTTACAAAGAATTTAGTAGTACGAGCCCACTCATCAGTATAAAGCTGCATCCCCTCTGACGTGGATAGGTGCACTGATTCTATTGGGAGGGGTTTTGTAAAGCCGTTGCATCCTCTCTTGAGTCAAACTGTCCCACAACTGTTGTAACTGGTCCTTCATATATTGGATACTGGCACGCAGGCGGAGTTTACGTCCTATCTCGTCCAGCACATGTTCTATCGTGGACAGATCTGGGCAGCATGGAGAGGACGGAAGTACCTCAACATTACGGAAACAGTTCGTAGAAGCACGTGCCGTGTGTCGACCAGCATTGTTCTGTAGAAAACTGGCACCGCGATACTGTTACATGAACGTTACACATGGTGAAGCAGATGTCCGCGTCGTGTTGTTATGCCATCACAGTTCCCTCATTCACTACCAGCCGTGACCTGAAGTCATATCCGATGAGTCCCCACACCATGACGTCAGAAGTAACACCGCTGTCCCTCTCCAAAACATTGGAAGAATGGGACCTTTCCATGTCGCTGCCATACTCGCAGACGATGGTCATCCGGAGTAGTGCAGAACCGCGATTCATCGCTGAACACAATGCGACACCATTCATCAGCAGCCCATACTTCCCAGTCATGGCACCACTCCAAACGCAGCCGTTTGTATTGTGATGATAAGGGCAGGCTACGCATAGGACGATAATTTCATTGTCCGTGCTACTAGTCTATGCCCAGTGGTGCGGGATGACACAGAATATTTCAGGAAGTCCGTTACTTGCTCTCAGATGGCCGGCGCAGATGTGAAAGTGTTACGATGTTCTTGGTGCGTTCCCTTGTGATAGACGTGGTCGACTGGAACCTTGACGACGAGTATGTCTGCCCTCAAGTTCCAATGCAGTCCAACATCGGGCCAGTATCACATCCGAATTCCCCACAAATCGGGGCACTGAACGATTCGACCAGCCGGCCAAATGGAGACCCACAGTGAGACAATTTTCAAACTCTCTCAGGTGCTAATAACGCAGTCTCACACGAGTATGAGGTATCTTACTGTCCTTCTCGGTGGTCACACAACATCTCACGCTGTTCACGCCCCTTATATATCCTAAGAGTCCGGGTAACAACAAGTAAATACGAACAACGCTAATGCACTCTGGGGGCCGTTCTACCTGTCACAGGGAACTGCACCTCCTATCATTTACATACCCACCGATGGTATGTACGTGTACAAAGTTCAATTGGCATCCGACAATTTCTTCTGGGTGCTTCAATATTTTTCTCAGAGAGAACGGTTAAAGTTGTAGGCGCTTTTGAACACGTGCTTCCCTGCATTTGATGTAGTATTTTACCAATGACATCATCAACACTGTCTACAATATTACGATTATGTCATCCCTACCATTGTAATAATAACGACACTGCCTCTTCCCCCTCCCGGATGTCCGTGTCACGCCACTTATCGTTTGACTAGGTACGTAAATTTGAAAGTAATATATCCTCGACTGATTCACTACCTTTCCACTATCCTCCCATAATTCGATTCGCTGGTACCACGTGAAATTATATCTTAAAATTAAAAAACGCATGCAATTCCAAACTTATTTCTCACGGACTTAAAATATTAGGGTCTGTGGAGAAACCCGGGGTAAATTTACAACTTAGCTGGCGTTTAAAATGATATACATTTCTCCCATGTGTACGATACACAAATTAGTGAAGATACAGAATACAGCAGTTACGCAGAAATGAAAAAGTTAAAACAGGCTAGGTTAACATAGATAGTCGCATCAACCTATTCTATTGACTCATGACCTAAACAACAGCAATATGGTCCAAGTGAAAATTCCAGTCGAAGCTGCCATGACTTGAATCCGAGACAAGCAGGAGGAAGTTCAATGAAAAAACTGCTACGTCAGACTGCTTCATTCTTACGAATGTAAGTGAGAATTTATAAAAGAAAATTTTATGTCCATAAATCGAACAAATACGAAATGATATGGCGAAATATCTATGAGATTTGAATAAAATCAAATATTGCACAGTATTATCATCAATAGACAAATGCGCTTTTACCCATTCATTCAACACCTCTAACCTGAGTTTCCCCATTCAAGACTGACGTATGTCCTTAGGGAAATTGGTGCACATTGCCATGAACGCTCTTTCTCTTCAAATTCTGTACATTTTTACAATCCACCCTTTAATCCGTGTAATAAATGCTATTGATGTTCCGTTCGTTATTCTCCAACGCATTGCATGTTAAGAAAGAAAGAGGTGTGTTGTATATATAACAGATAATAATAATAGAATTAATATTAATATTATTACTATGAGATCGAATCCTCATTCGAATGGTTAGCCATATCCCGAACATCTCAGTCATAAGGTACCTTAGATAGGCTAAACGTTTCTGAAGAGGCCTACTAGGGAAATGATGAGTGATGAAGTTCTCCGTTGCTGTCATACAAGAGCCGCATGGTCCAGTCGCCTATCGGTCCGCCAAGCTCACTGATATGCATACACCGACCGACCCTATGAGTAAAACCTTCACACCATTGAAATGAAATGAAATTGCGTATGGCTTTTTGTGCCTAGATGTGTCCGAGGATTTCGGTTCGCCAGGTGCAGGTCTTTTGATTTGATGTCCATAGGCGATCTGCGCGTCGTGATGAGGATGAAATAACGATGACGACTACACATACATCAAGTCCCCGTGCCACGGGAATTAACCAATTATGGTAAAAATTCCCGACACAGCTGGGAATCGAACCCGGGGCCCCTGTGACCAAAGGTCTGAACGCTAACCATTTAGCCATGGAGCCGGACCTCAAACGACTCATCCGCAGGGACTGGCTGTGTAAGGAATGGCATCACATCACAATATGAATGTTACAGTGTTACATTCATATTGTTAAACCAAAAGAAGAAACTAAGTTAGATCTATGAAAGCAACAAACCTGTTCCAGCCTATACAAAAATACAGTGAACTTACACACTACATTTCGCCAGAAATGGATTTGGCCTGATTATTAATAATAATAATAATAATAATAATAATAATAATAATAATAATAATAATAATAATAATAATAATAATAGTAATAATATCTGAAACCTAGGACGTAGGTCCACCAAGACGACTCACATACCGGGTGCTCCACCAGCCTCTTGCGATCCAGTTTTATGCATCCCTTCACATTTACTATAATTCACAAAGACATTGGTCCCTCTCCCTAAAACGGGGTAATATAATGAGATGTGTGTTTACGGGCTAGAAAATAGCAGCAATCGTGAGCACCATTATATTTCATTGTGGGCACCTCGAATGAACCAGTAAAATGAGTACACAGAACACGTACTTTAAAACAGGAGGTGGACGCACAGACTGGGAGCACGGTACAGTATAGGCTGGGAAGTGGTCGCCGTAGCTCAAGTGTCGCAGTAGCTCACATGGCATGCGGGCGGAGAGATATGCGATAGCGGACAGTGCTCGAGTAGGAGATTCGAATACCACATAAGAATTTTTTTAACTGCCTGTTGCCTGGGATGTGGTAAAATTGCATACTTGATAGCTTCCAGGGACTGATTTGTTTATTTGACCCTGTAACAGACCGTATGTATTGTTGCATTGGGTATAGTGCTGGGTATGAGGATGAGGATACGATGGTCTGTGGCCAGTTAGCTACGTCGTACATGTTCCAAGCTTGGTAGACCACAGGTAGTGCAAAGCATGCCCCATTGGAACGAAAACAACATGCAATGTCAGGCAAGTATGTAGCTGTGCGAACTCCCCTAACACCCTAATCCCATGGCATTGGAACCCTGAATAGCTTTGGACTATCAAGCGACTGAAGGCCTGCAGATTACGAGGTGTCATGTGGTTAGCACGACGAGTCCTCTCAGCCGTTATTCTTAGCTTTCTAGACCGGGTCCGCTATCTCACCGTCAGAAAGCCCCTCAATTCTAATCACGTAGCCTAAATGGATCTCGAACCAGCCCTCAGACCCAGGTATGTATCTCTGACCAGGCCGGGATTCGAACCCGGGGCCCCCGCGTAGCAGGCATGCACGCTACCCCTACACTACTGGACCGGCGAGAACTCCCCTCCTTCGAAGCAATTGACAACACAAGTTTTATTCACTGCCTCGAGATGTATTCCAATGACAAGTATATGGATATGCTATTTATCTATGGAGATTCTTGACAGAATGCATACCAGGCACGACGCCTGTACCAAGAATGCTATCCGGACAGACGACAACCTACGGGCATGACATTTTGAAGTGTGTAAAGACGCCCGCGGGATACTGCATACCTGGGAAGGACACGGCCTGTTCGAGATCATCCCGTGACATCTGCTGACAATGAAGATGTCGTGTATGACGGTATGCGGCGTAACCCTCAAACTAGCACACGGGCCATTGCACAGGAGACGAACATTAGCCGAGCGTCTGTTATACGGATATTGCATTCTCACCGGTTTCACCCGTACCATTTGCACTTACACCAGGAGCTCCATGGTCATGATTTCGTAGCCCTGGTGGCGTTCTGTCAATGTATCCTATTGTACCACCCAGGCACATGAAGCGAGGACTAGGGATCAAGTGGACGCGCATTTCCTTGTCTGGGAGCGAGTTCGCGGGAACCTGAAGCGTGGATAATAAGTGATAAGTAATGCCCACCACAAGTCGTTAGTGAGTGAGAGAGGTAACGTTTTCAGCACCGTAATTTTGGAACCGTCTTTAAAACAGCTTGGCTAACTGCGTTCTCTTATATCAACGGAATTAAAGATTTTAATAAGACTGCACTGTACATGAATTGAAAAGAACTGTTCGTCTTCTGTGAATGTATTTTGGGTTTGTGACGTGCTTTGTGGTGATAATCTCCTGTTGAAAGAGGAATATGTGATTACATAACAGTGGAAAGTCACAGAGACCAAGTGTTAAATATCTTGACACCCACTTGACAGGGGGAATCCCGTGAGCGAGCTGAAAAATGAAGACATTTATTTACTCAATACTCCGGATTTCATCCGGGAGAGTCTTAACCATATTATAATATCACTGGTCACCTGATTATCGCACTACTAGCTGATGTACCTGTGCTTCGCTACGGAATTCTACATTGTATACAGAATTGTAGTTAAGTAGTGTACACGTCGTGAGCAAGATTGTACTGAACTGCATAGGTCTTAACGTTACCCTAGAAACGCTACAGGGGAGCCACCAAACGTCTTTTCTCTTATGAAGACTGGGTTAGGGAATTTTCATTGTAATGTTAGTTTTCATTATAATGGCAGACGTTCGCTCTCCACCAGCCCTTTTACATAATCAGAAAGACTGTCTTATTGGTTTTCCAAAATGGAATAAACGTAGGTCATTAAAATGACGTCAGTAGGAATGGCCCTATTAAAAGCAATGCTTTCATACGAAATACTCGATCAAATGAAAAAACACACATTTTCTCACTTTTAACAAACAGTACTACGCTGCCGATCTAACAGTCAAAAGTTCCAGAGCTGGAATGACCAAGCCACAGACAGCCGCGATCAGTGAACACCCTTCGTCTTTCTTCGGCGGGGGGACCGAATAGTGGAGTGTCCCAGGGCAAAATCTATGCCCTTTTACTAATTTCCATCCTAGGATCCTAGGAGTACCCGAAGAGTCTGACAATCTCAATTCACTACACTGGTGGCGAAAAAATCTGACTTGGAGGCAATTTTTCTCCTCCGAACTAGAGGAGAAACCCCCTCTTCACTGCTAATTTTGAATAAAATGAATGTAAAATTTAATAAAAGTGAAAAGGAAGAAGCTTTTCTTAAGAAACGGCTCTGTTCAGGGTTGAATTTTCAGTTATTTAGTGAATTGTGGTGCTATACATTGGACCAGGCCTAAATTGTAATACTGGACCACGTCATACTACTACTACTGCTACTACTACTACTACTACTACTCTGCCATAAGTGTGCACACTGCTCATTCAAAACAGCGCGTCAGAGTAGGGATCGAATAGCAGGATACTATGATGAACCAGTGTGTTACGTACCAGCAGTATCAGAAAATGTATAAACCAGAGGAATGACATGCTAAAAGAAGAAAGTTTTGTAACTCCCCAAATATTTCCCGCCAATATGCAGTCAGGCTGTTATACTCGGTACGCAGTAGTAATCCCATCTATCGGAGTTGACTGGTGGCATAAGGGACAAAGAACATCACAACCAACAATGGTCAAGGTAATGTAATTATTGATCAATGTTATTCGCTTTCGATATTGTAGGCCTTCACATTTAGTTTTCTTCCGACTCCGAAATACCACTCTTATCATACTCGGTACGATAAAACTGAATAAAACATAAAGGATTGGAAATTGTATTCTATATAAATTTTGTTATGTAGTATTTTTCGATAGGACCAATAACATAGGTATTCAAAAATTAATTTTAGGCGCCTTCCCCTGAACTACTATTTCATCCAGGGTGAATAAAATTGCTTATAGCTTAGACTCTAGTTTCTTATTTTCCGACTCTATACACAGATTTTCATCAAATTCTGTTAAGCCATTTTCTCGTCTCTCGGCGTTGATTTGTACTTAGCAACAAAAATACAAATTCATGAATATATGTGTTATAATCGCCGGTACGGTAAAAATGTATAAGACATAAATGGTCGAAAATTTAATTCTATATAACTTTAGTTTTGTAGTATTTATCGATAGGACCACTAATAAGATACATATTTGAGAATTAAATTTTAAGCCTTAACCTAAACTACCATTTCACTAAGTGTGAATGAAATTATTTATAGCCTAGATTGCAGTGGCTCATCCTCCGACTTTAAATACCGATTTTCATTAAATTCTATTCAGCCGTTTTCTCGTGATGCGTGTACATACATACATACATTCATACATACATACAGACAGACAGACAGACAGACAGACAGACAGACAGAGAGACAGACAGACAGACAGACAGACAGACAGACAGACAGACAGACAGACAGACAGACAGACAGACAGACAGACAGGCAGACAGACAGACAGAAATTACGGAAAAGTAAAAGATACATTTCCGTGTTACTGTGGACATGACCGATACAGAAATACCATTCTTTTCAAATTCTGAGCAATGTACAGAAAAAACTCTTATTATATATATACTAGCAAGATACCCGTGCTTCGCTACGGTATTATACTGAAATTTATAATTGAATGCTTATTGTTTTAGATATATAATCCGCCAAAATTCACGATCTGACTGTTTTTCTGAGAGAATCCGCCAAAATTCGCGATCTGATTCGTTTTCCAATAGATTACGGCAAGTTTCCTCCCATTTTTCAATCTTTCTTTCCTGCAATCGATTTCGTACTTCCCGGGCTAGATCCAGGTACTCTACCCGGTAAGTTGGTTCCCTAAATCTTTGCCATCTTTTCCTATAAGCATTTCTAATATGGATCAAATCCTTCAGGAGCTCCGGCGTCCTGTCGTCTTGGGTGCCTTGACGGTGCTGAACCCACGGCCGGACTGCATTCTTAGTCATTACCCGTCCAGGACCCGTTTCTAGCGCGGTCCACACATTTGACGACGGTCCAGAACATTATTATTATTATTATTATTATTATTATTATTATTATTATTATTATTAATATTATTATTATTATTATTATTATTATTATTATTATATGTTCTGGACCCCACAGCAAGATGCAAGACCGCTACTTGGCGGTAAATTATATCTGCTTCCACTGTCATTGTTGATAATGTGACCAGCACCATTGTCGCGCGTAGGCAAGTGCGCGGAAATTCTGGCGATGCGAATGACATACTGTACTTCCGTGCATTATTGACCTTATTATAGAGGTGAACAATTTGACGGTAAATCTCGTTCCTATCGTTTATTTCAAATATGTTTACATTTTTATTTATATGCCAAAGAATCTACTGTAATCTAAGAACGTTCTCCGAAGGAAAAGATGGCTGTTGAAAACGAACCCAGGAAAGATTAAAAATGATCGGTTTATGATCAGAATAAGTACATCGAAAATCTACAGCCTGTTTCCAGTCATTCGATCGGGTCAGGAATGGAAATGAATAAAGCCCCATCTAGCGGCGACAATAGGAATTGTGCCGGCTGCCGAAACACTCCTCTGGGACAATGATCGATGAATGACAAATGAAATGAAATATTGGACAGTGTTGATGGAATGAATGATGACAGGGAAAACCGGAGTATCCGGAGAAAAACCTGTCCCGCCTCCGTTTTGTCCAGCGCGAATGTCACATGGAGTGACCGGGATTTGAACCACGGAACCCAGCTCTGAGAGGCCAGCGCGCTGTCGCCTGAGCAACGGGGGCTCCTTATAGTACATTATGAACAGTAAAATCAATTGGTCTCACTTCCTTTTACACCCCAACGCCGTTAAGTTTATTAACCACCCCCCCAAAAAAAAACATCAAAAGAAGGCATGTTTCTTTATGTTTAAAGGAGATTCCAAACACCAATGTTCACGTCTATTAGATTCAGTTTTGAGATGTAAGTATCCCCATAAAAATAATTCACTTTTTTCACTTCCCTCCACACTCCCCCCCCCCCAAGTGAATTTTCCGGCAAAAAATACTTGTTTCTTTAATAGTAAAGGATCTTCTAAATACCAATTATCACGACTCTAACTTCTTCAGTTTTTATTTATGTGTCCTCATGAAAGGAATTCAACTCCTTTTCACTCCCGCCCCCAAGATGGTTTCCCCCCCCCCCAAAACGCGCTTTTCTTTGTTTTTAAAGGAGATCAAAATACCAATTTTCACGTCTGTAACAACTTTAGTTTTTATTAGATGTATGTATTCTCATACAATTAAGTCAATTAATGTTTCAATTTTTCACCGCCCCCCCCCCTTCATTGGATTTACCGAGAGTACGTGTTTCTTTACTTCTAAAGCAGATTCCAAATATCAAATTTCATGTCTGTAACATCTTCATTTTTGAGATATCAGTAGCCTAATTAAAAGAATTCAACACCATTTTCAGTCACTTTCCCGCCCCCCTCCACCCAAGCGGTATTCCCGAAAACTAAAAATAGACGTTTCTTGATTTTTAATAGAGATAAAAAAACCATTTTTCACTTCTGTAACATGTTAAGTTTTTTGAGATATACTGTAGAAATTCTCATTTTAAAATTTCACCCCTTTTTATTTCCCCTTAAGTGGAGTTTCCAGAAACAAATCACCTATGTTTCTTTACATTTGCAGGAGATTCCAAATACCCACTTTCTACATCTGTAACATTTGACGTTTCTCAAATATTCTCTAGACATAGTCTTCCAAAAAATTCACCCCAATTTGTCACTCCTGTTTAACCGCCATCAATTGGATTTTCCAAAAACAAAAAATATGTGTTTCTTTATTTTTAAAGGAGATCCCATATACACATTTTCAGTTCTGTAATATCTTTAGTTTCTGTGATATATGTATCCTTATTAAAGGCATTCAACCCATTATTCACCCATTTACACCCCTCCTATTGGGATTAACAGAAAACAAATATACGTCTTCCTTTATTTTTAAGTGAGATTCTAAATACCAATGTTTACATCTGTAAACTTTTAAAGTTAAAAATTAACCCCCCTTATCAACCCCCATTATTTGGATTTTCCAAAAACGAAAAATTACTTGTTTCTTTATTTTTAATGTAGATCACAAATACCAATTTTCAGGTCTGTAATATCTTCTGGTTCTGAAATATAAGTAGCCTCATTAAAGGCATTCAACCTCTTTTTCACCCTTTTCCACCATTCCTATTGGGATTTTCCGAAAACAAAAATATACATGTTTCTTTATTTTTAAAGGAGATTCTAAATATAAATTTTTACATCTATAAACTTTAAAAGTTTTGAGATATAGATACTCTCATTTTAATAATTGGCCCCCTTTTCACCCCCCATTAAATGGATTTTCCAAAAAACAAAAAAGAATACGTGTTTCTTTATTTTTAAAGGAGATCCCAAAACCCAATTTTCAGCCCTGTAATATCTTCCGGTTCTGAAATATAAGTAGCCACATTAAAGGCATTCAACCCTTTTTTCATCCTTTTCCACCCTTCCAATTGGGATTTTCTGAAAACAAAAAAAATACGCGTTTCTTCATTTTTAAAGGAGATTCTAAATACCAATTTTTACATCTATAAACTTAAAAAGTTTTGAGATATAGGTACACTCATTTTAAAATTTCGCCCCCTCTTTAACCCCCCATTAATTGGATTTTCCAAAAACAAAAAAATACGTGTTTCTTTATTTTTAAAGGAGATCCCGAACACCAATTTTCAGGTATGTAATATCTTCAGTTTCTGAGGTATAAGTATCCTCACTAAAGGCATTCAACCCCTTTTTCACCCCTTTTCACCTCTACTATTGGGATTTTCCGAAAACAAAAAAATAAGTGTTTCTTTATTTTTAATGAAGATTCAAAATACCGAGTTTTTCATCTGTAAACATTAAACGTTTTGAGATATAGATGCGCTCATTTTAAAAATTCACCCCCCTTTTCACCCTCCCATTAATTGGATTTTCCAAAAACTAAAAATACGTGTTTCTTTATTTTTAAAAGGGATAACATGTACCAATTTTCAGGTCTGTAATATTTTCAGTTTCTGAGATATGACTACCGGTATCCTGATTAAAGGCATTCAACCGCTTTTTCACCCTTTTCACCCCTCCTATTGGGATTTTCTGAAAACAAAAAAATACGTGTTTCCTTATTTTTAAAGAAGATTCTAAATGCCAATTTTTATTACTCTAAACCTTTAAGTTTTTGAGATACAGATATTCTCATTTTAAAAATTAACCCCCTTTTCACCCACATAGCGACGGAATATCCAAAAATCCTCTCTTAGCGAGCACCTACGTCTTAATATGAATGTATCCCGAAAATTTCATTTCTTTATGTCCAGTAGTTTTGGCTCGGCGATGATGAATCAGTCAGTCAGTCAGTCAGTCAGTCAGTCAGTCAGTCAGTCAGTCAGTCAGGACAAGCTATTTTATATATATAGATATACTAGCAAGATACCCGTGCTTCGCTACGGTATTAGACTGAAATTTTTGAATTGAATGGTTCTTGTTTTATATATAATCAGCCGAAATTCGCGATCTGACTCGTTTTCTAATAGATTACGGCAAGTTTCCTCCCATTTTCAATCTTTCTTTCCAGCAATCGATTTCGTACTTCCCGGGCTAGGTCCAGGTATTCCACACGGTCTGTTGGGTCCCTAAATCTTTGCCAACTTTTCCTATAAGCATTTTTAATATATATCAAATCCTTCAGGAAATCCGGCGTGGTGTCGTCTTGGGTGCCTTGGCGGTACTGGACCCGCGGCCGGACTGCATTCTTAGTCATTACCCGTCCAGGACCTGTTTCCACCGCGGTCCGCACATTTGACGACGGTCCAGAACATTATTATTATTATTATTATTATTATTATTATTATTATTATTATTATTATTATTATTATTATCATTAGTAGTAGTAGTAGTAGTAGTAGATGTTCTGGACCCCACCGCAAGATGCAAGACCGCTACTTTGCGGTAAATTACACCTGCTGCCATTGTCATTGTTGACAATGTGACCAGCACAATTGTCGCGGATAGGCAAGTGTACGGGATTTCTGACGATACGAATGACTGACTTCCGTGCATTATTGACCTTATTATGGAGGTGAACAATTTCACGGTCAGTCTCATTCCTATCGTTCATTTCAAATTTGTTTAAATTTTTATTTATATGCCAGGAGAATCTACTGTAATCTAAGAACGTTCTCCGAAGGAAAAGGTGGCTGTTGAAAACGAACCAAGGGAAGATTAAAAATGATCGATTTATTATCAGAATAAGTACATCGAAAATCTACAGCCTGTTTCCAGTCATTCGACAGGGTCAGGAATGAAATGAATAAAGCCCCATCTAGCGGCGACAATAGGAATTGTGCCGGCTGCCGAAACACTCCTCTGGGACAATGATCGATGAATGACAAATGGAATGAAATATTGGACAGTGTTGCTGGAATGAATGATGACAGGAAAAATCGGAGTAAACGGAGAAAAACCTGTCCCGCCTCCGTTTTGTCCAGCACGAATGCCACATGGAGTGACCGTGATTTGAATCACGGAACCCAGGTGTGAGAGGCCGGCGCGCTGCCGCCTGAGCAACGGAGGCTCCTTATAAGTACATTATGAACAGTAAAATCAATTGGTCTCACCTCCTTTTACACCACACCGCCGTTCAGTTTATTAACAAACCCCCCCCCCCAAAAAAAATTAAGGAAGGCGTGTTTCTTTACGTTTAAAGGAGATTCCAAACATCAATGTTCACGTCTATTACCTTCACTTTTGAGATATAAGTATCCCCATAAAAATAATTCACTTTCTTTCACTTCCTTTCACACTCCTCCCCCCCCCCCAAGTGAATTATCCGGCAAAAAATATTTGTTCCTTTAATAGTAAAGGATATTCTAAATACCAATTATCACGACTCTAACTTCTTCAGTTTTTGATTTATGTGTCCTCGTGAAAGGAATTCAACTCCTTTTCACTCCCGCCCCCAAGATGGGTTCCCCCCAAAACGCGTTTTTCTTTGTTTTTAAGGGAGATCCAAATACCAATGGTCACGTCTGTAATAACTTTAGTTTTTATTAGATGTATATATTCTCATACAATTAAGTCAATTAATTTTTCAATTCTTTCACACCCCCACACCCCTTCATTGGATTTTCTTAGAAACGTGTTTCTTCACTTTTAAAGCAGATTCCAAATATCAAATTTTACGTCTGAAACATCTTCATTTTTGAGGTATCAGTAGCCTAATTAAAAGAATTCAACACCGTTTTCAAACACGTTTACCCCCCCCCCCTCCACCCAAGTGGTATTTCCGAAAACTAAAAATAGACGTTTCTTTATTTTTAATAGAGATTAAAAAATACCATTTTTTACTTCTGTAATGTGTTGAGTTTTCTGAGATACTGTAGAAATCCCCATTTTAAAATTTCACCCATTTTTAGTTCCCCTTAAATGGAGTTTCCAAAAACATATCACCTATGTTTCTTTACATTTACATGAGATTCCAAATACCCACTTTTTACGTCTGTAACATTTTATGTTTCTCAGATATTCTGTAGATATAATCTTTCAAAAAGTTCACCCCAATTTGTCACTCCTGTTTAACCGCCATTAATTGGATTTTCCAAAAACAAAAAATACGTATTTCTTTATTTTTAAAGGAGATCCCATATACAAATTTTCAGCTCTGTAATATCTTCAGTTTCTGAGATATATGTATCCTTATTAAAGGCATTCAACCCATTATTCACACTTTTACACCCCTCCTATTGGGATTTACGGAAAACAAAAAATGCGTGTTCCTTTATTTTTAAAGGAGATTCTAAATACCTATGTTTTACATCTGTAAACTTTTAAAGTTTTAGGATGTAGACACACTCATTTTAAAAATTCACCCCCCTTTTCACCCCCCATTATTTGGATTTTCCAAAAACGAAAAAATACCTGTTTCTTTATTTTTAAAGTAGATTCCAAACGCCAATTTTCAGGTCTGTAATATCTTCAGGTTCTGAAATATAAGTGGCCTCATTAAAGGCATTCAACCAATTTTAACGCTTTTCCACCCTTCTTATTGGGATTTTTCTAAAACAAAAAAAAGTACGTGTTTCTTTATTTTTAAAGGAGATTCTAAATACCAATTTTTACATCTATAAACTTTAAATGTTTTGAGATATAGATACACTCATTTTAAAAATTCACCCCCTTTAACCCCCCCCCCATTCATTGGATTTTCCAATAACAAAACAATACGTGTTTCTTTATTTTTAAAGGAGATCCCAAACACCAATTTTCAGGTCTGTAATATCTTCAGTTTCTGATATATAAGTATTCTCAGTAAAGTCATTCAACCCATTTTTCACCCCTTTTCACCCCTCCTATTGGGATTTTCCGAAAACAAAAAAATACGTGTTTCTTAATTTTCATTGAAGATTCTAAATACAAATTTTTACGTCTGTAAACTTTAAATATTTTGAGATATAGATGCACTCATTTTAAAATTTCACCCCCCTTTTCACCCTCTTATTAATTGTTTTTTCCGAAAACAAAAAAATACGTGTTTCTTTATTTTTAAAAGAGATCAAAAGTACCAATTTTCAGGTCTGTAATACCTTCAGTTTCTGAGATAAAAGAACCGGAATCCTGATTAAAGGCATTCAACCAATTCTTCACCCTTTTTTACCCCTCCTATTGGGATTTTCTGAAAACAAAAAAATACGTATTTCCTTATTTTTAAAGAAGATTCTAAATACCAATTTTTACATCTGTAAACTTTTAAAGTTTTGAGATATAGATACACTCATTTTAAAATTTCAACCCCTTTTTCACCCCCTTAGCGACGGAATATCCAGAAACCCTCTCTTAGCGAGCACCTACATCTTAATATGAATATATCCTCAAAATTTAATTTCTTTATGTGCAGTAGTTTTGGCTCGGCGATTTTGAATCAGTCAGTCAGTCAGTCAGTCAGTCAGTCAGTCAGGACAAGCTCTTTTATATATATAGATTGTACCTCTAATACACCGAGAATAGTATGTATGGGAACTTTGAGAGGGGGAAACATTTCATCTGATATAGCTGATATAAAGTGTAGGAAGTGTCACTCCTGGGCAGTATGCGTTTTTATGCCGTGAGAAGCACATGTGTGACCGTCTCGAACAACAGTTTCATTTGCATGTCAAATTCATTTTAAATAATGGTAATAAAGTCTTGGTGTATGAGGAGTGATATCGGTTATATATTAGAGTGCGCGTTCGGATTATGTTTTGTAATTCAGAGCACGGACTTGAATTGAGAATATTATTATTACCGTTACCGTCATCACTTAAAACAAAGTAGGGTCTACTGCAATCTTCATAATAATAGTTTTAGTAAACAGAGACACAGGGTATGGCACTAAGACGTCACTACTAAACTAAATGTGGGTGTTTAATTAATCACCCTGTATTAGTATTGCTGATCCCGGGACCTTGGGTCAAAAATCGGGTCGTAAAGTGTGCGTCTGAAACAGATGTACGTAAGGGGCCTAACTCTGTTTGTTGTGTGCCGTTGACTAAGTAGATTCCAATAGCAAGGGTAATGCAGTTCCAGCCTAGGGGTTCCAGCTCGGACCTGGCCATCAAAGCAGTCTACATGGAAGCTATTGTGGAGTAAATCAACCAATGGACGTCCCGTAGTTATCCGATGTGCCCTGAGGATAAGGCTGAGTACATACATTTTACTAGCATGGTTTATATCATATCAGAATATCCATTTAAATTTCATTAATTTGTAAAAAATAATGATAGGCTTTTGTTTCCTTTAAAATGTAAATATGCTAATTAATCACACAGTGTTCAATTAGTAATCTTTAATAACTGATTATTCAATTCTTAATAACTAAATTAGTAATTCAATTAGATTGATAAAAGTCTTATATCTTAATAGCTAAAAATAAAATTTTTAATGACTAAATTATTCATACATTTATATTGATAAAGGTTTTATATTTTAATAAATACAAATACAATTTTAATAATTCAATTATTAATTCAATTATTCGGTACCTACAATAATTTTCTGACAGCTTTCAGTGGGACTTTAATTCTTAGTGTTGTGGCAGTGTAGCTCCAAAATGTTATATGAACACCTGGTGAATGGTTGAGGGCGGTCGTCAGAGTTCTTTCAGTCCTAAGCGTGCTGCGTTCTCTTCAGTGCAAGAGAGGTACGCGAAAAGTCAATAGGGACAGTAAATATATATTCTCTATTGTATCGTTTAACTAGCAATTACCCACGGCTTCGCTCGCGTGGATTTCGTAATTTGATAAAAGTAATCGTTCCTCGGCATTGTACTAAGATATTATCTGAAAATTTCTGAAGAATAAAATTCACCCAAAAATTGAGTTTCATCTACCCCAGGAAATTCATGTAAACCATGTTTGTGATATTTCCTTTTGGAGCTAAGACGACCATGCGGCATAGAACTGTACATGTGAGAAACAGTCTTCTCTCAAGTCGAAAATATAAGTAAATGTTTCCATATCTTTAAAGGTGATTCCAGATACCTACTCCCACATCTGTAAGATCTTCAGTTTTTGAGGTGTGCATAAGTATCCCCATAAAAATAATTCAACCCTAGATCAGTCCTTCCCCCAACCTCCCCTCCAACTAAGTGTATTTTCCGAAAAGAAAAATACATGTTTCTTTATTTTTAAAGGAGATTCCAAATACCAAATTTTACGTCTGTAACATCTTCAGTTTTTGTGATATATCTATCCTCATAAAAAATAATTCAACTAGTTTTCACATCTTTTCACCCCCTGCTAAGTGCCTTCTCCGAAAACAAAGGATGCGGTTCCTGTATTTTAAACTGACTTTCCAAATACAAAGCTTCTTGTCTCTAACATGTTAAGCTTTTGACATATAATGTAGACACACCAGTTCTCATTTTAAAAATTCACCTGCTTTTCCAATTCTTTTCAGCCCTTTAACTGGATTTTCCGAAAACCAAAAAAAAGTGTTTCATTATTTTTAAAGGAGATTTCAAGTACCAGTTTTCATGCCTGTACGGCTGTAACACATTCAGTTTTTGAGATAAATGTATACTCATAAGAATAATTCAACTTATTCACTTCTCTCCACCCCTATCCCGCCTTAGGTAGACATTCTGAAAACAAAAAGAAACACGTGTTTCTTTATTTTGAAAGGAAATTCAAAACACCAACTTTCACGCGTGTAACAGCTTCAGTTTTTAAGGTACAGTACCCTCATAAACTTATTTCAACTCATTATTCACTTACTATAAACCCCACACTCCTTACGTCGATTTTCCGAAAAAACAAATGTGCGTTTCTTCATTTTTAAAGGAGATTCCAAATACTAATTTTCACGTCTACATCTTCAATTTTTGAGAGTTAAGTATCCCCATAAAAGTATTTCAAATCATTTTTCACCCCCCTTCCTATCCGTTAAGTTGATTACACCCTCCGAAAATGTGTGTTTCTTTATTTTTAAAGGAGACTCCAAATACCAATTTTCACGTCTTTAATATTTTTGCTTTTGAGATAAAAGTATCCTCATACAAATAATTCAACTAATTTTTCAATTAATTCTCCCCCCTTAAGTGGATTTTCCGAACACAAAAGCACATGTGTTTCTTTACTTCGATAAACGTTCCAAATAAAAAATTCATGCCTCTAACATCTTCCGTTTTTGAGATATATGCATGCTCGTAAAAGGAATTCATCACCGTTTTCATCCCCGCCCCTACCAAATTGATTCCCCCACCAAATGCGTGTTTCCTTATTTCAAAAGAGATCCCAAATACCAGTTTTCACTTTTGTATTATCTTTATATCGTTTGGTATATATATACATTCTCATAGAAATAATTCAACTAATTTTTCGAATCTTTCTGCCCCCACCCCGTTAAGAGTTCTTCCGAAAGCCCAAGAATACGTGTTTCCTTATTTTTCAAGGAGATTCCTAATAACATTTTTCACGTCTGCAACATGTCAAGTTTTTGAGATATACTGTAGATACGCCAATTTTTAAAATTCACCCCTTTTTCAGTTCCCCTTAAGTGGATTTTCCGAAAAAATATTTATGTTTCTTTACATTTACAGGCAATTCCAGTTTTCAAATATATAATACGTTATGTGTCTGAGATTATTTGCAGAAATGGATTTTTTAATTCATCCCGTTGTCACCCCTGTTCACCCCCTATTCATCGGATTATCCAAAAACCCAAAAACACGTGTTTCTTTATTTTCAAAGGAGATTCCATGTTTCAATTTTAAGATCTCTAACATTTTCAGGTTTTGAGATATAAATCTCCTCATAAAAGGTGTTCAACACTTTTTCCCCCTTTTTCAGCCCTTTTATGGAATTTTCCGAGAAAAATACGTGTTTATTTTTAAAGGAGATTCCATATACCAATTTTTACGGCTGTAAACCTTGAAATTTTTGAGAATCCTCATTTTAAAAATTCACCCTTCCTTTTCACGCCATTAGCGAGCACCTGCATGTTAATATGAATATATCCCCAAAATTTCATTTCTTTATGTCCAGTAGTTTTGGCTCGGCGACGATGAATCGGTCAGTCAGGACAAGTTATTTTATATATTTAGATGTTACACATTTGGTTAAATTGACAAGAGAAAATTACAATTCAATAAAAGCCAAGCTTGTGATAATTAATTAAAGTATTTCCAGCCAGCGGAAATGAATACAAAAGTGAGCTACCTAAGAACAACATGTAAGAAACAGGGAATGTGTGAGCGAGGGGAGGAAAGTCAAATTCTGCATCGGTATTTACTTGAACTTAAGCTAGAGGGAGCAATGGAACACTGTTCTTTGTTTAGGATTCCTTGTAATAATTTCGAAAGCAAGTCACTGTAGACACGTCGTCGGACTATATCTTCCACAGAATTAGATTTAAATGATTGAAAATTAAATTTTCGCTATAGAGGAATGAACGGGATATTACATAAAGAAAAGAACAAAGTTCAAGTTGGAGCCTGAAGGGCGAAACGAGAGACAAGCTCAATGCTTCAGTAAATCATAACAGCGCGCCCACCCAGCGTCACACGATGGACAAATCCAGTTGGTCAGGATTAAAATGGACGTGCACAAGACACGCACGTCTGCCGAAGGCTCTCCGCACACGACTGCTATTAAAGCCGGACTTACTTGAGGATTTTTTTGGAGGGGGGGCTATGCCGCTATTCCCGCGTAGAAATCGACTCCATTCTACATTGCCTCCAACATGCTATTATTTCTAAGAAGAGAAAGATAGCAGAGAGGAGTGGGAGTGTGATACTACTACAGGAGTATTTGCCCGTCCCCATGCTCAGCATGTTACCAGGCCAGATGGGGTGATAGGTATCAATAGTGGTGTAATCGGGTAAAAAGGGTCAGGACAAAACCACATAGGCAGAAACAGAAAGATGCCTACGTGTAAAACCTGACATTTTGTAGATAGCACATGCAAGGACGTGGTTCTGGAGAGGTCCAGGTAATTGCGTTAGTTGAGAATAGGTTTCATGCGCAAGTCATAAGCCAGTCCAGTTATTCAGGGGATCAGTCCTTCTGGGCATTGCTGTGGCTGGCGCGGGCCTTGCCGGTTGCCGAGCCATGCGGCAATAGCCACTAGGGCCTGCCGCAACGCCCGACTCCCTTGGGGTCCCTCGTACCCAGCCTCCGATCTCGGAGAATGAGGCCAAGACCACCGAGACGGAGACCTGCTGGATGGATATGGAACTTAGCGCCGGGCCTCCTTCCTCTCTGCCCGCGCCATGGCCCGGTATACAGGGCAACTGCGATGGGAGGTCGGGTGGCCCACCTCGCAGTTGGCGCACACCGGCGCCTCCTTAAGTGTGGCCCAGGCTGCGTAATGATGATCACCACCACAACGGTTGCACCTCACTTGGAGACCACAATTGACCTGACGGTGGCCCCACCTCAGACAGCGGACATGAGAGGGAAATAACTGGCATATGTATAGCAGCACGGATGGAATGTCCTCGAACAGTGGAAGCATGGAGCAGCTTCATGAAAGATCGATGACGTAATTAGCCACATGCCAGAGAAGCCGATGGAAGCTCAGCATGGTTAGTGGCTTGCTCGGAGGCGAAGATGGCGGTTGTACAAGAGTGTTCAGCAGGTAATTTATTTTTCTTGCTATTTTAGGGAGAACGTTACAATAAAATGAAAAGCAGAGTATAATCTTAAACAATGCATTGGATTTCCACAAAAATACTAATTTTTCAGCCATAAAAAAGTTGGAGGAAACTAATCACGGGAGAAGGAAAACTGAATGGTTTCAGTAAAAGGAAAGAACTTTCATTCTGGCTTCTAAAATAGCTGTCTTGCCCCTAGTTGCCTTTTAGGTTGCCACGATTTTCTGCGAGTTCTAAGGCTCTCTGTGCCCTCCATCTTATATCTTTTATCTAAAATGAAACTGTGTCTTCTGAGAGACCGACGTCTTCAGCAATATTTAATAACCGACGACCACATTACCACACAGCTGCAATGCATCCGTTAGTCACCTCTGATATATATGGCATGACGGATAATGTGTAGGAAGTAGTAGGTGTAACGCATGTATACTCCATTCACTTGAAGGAGTAGGAAATGTTATTTCAAACTTCCATTCGTTGCGGAGTTATGACTTGTCCATACACTTTTCATATGGTCGATTGTGTCCGAGTCTTCCCACACTCATTTCCCCTTGCGCATGGACTGTGAAATTAGGTGGCAGTGAGACGGTAAAGTAAAATCACTGGAAAATTATAACAGTTGCCGACTACCGAAGCATTTTAACGTCTGCATGCAACTCCATTATCTTAGCAGTTTGGAAATACTGAATTACATGAGATATACGTTTCATGCGAGAATAATAATGATTAGTATTCGTGTGGATCGAGGTTCTCTGTGCTATTCCATATTGCCGAACATACATTACAGGTCCAGAAGTTATTCACAGAGGAGAATGTGCTAAGTAAGTCAGTCATTTATTTCCTTTTCACGAGTTGCCATGTAGTATAAAAATATTTCTTCTTATAATGAACAATTTTTTACCTTGATAAAGCTGTTGAATTTTAAATAACTTCTGAGTTTTCCCACAGGGTGAATTATTATTATCATTAATAACAATATATTTTAACCTCAGAAACCAAAGAAAAATGACCTACCATTAAATAATTATGATCATCAGAGACGCAGTGGTGTTTGCAAAAACGTTCCTATGGAGTTATTTTCAGCTCTGATCAAACAATTAAATGCCATACGTATTGGGTCTAGATTATATCGTGAACATTTCTTCACAATTAAATTTCAGTTAATGAACTGTTTTCCTTGATTATGAGAAAGCAACACTGTGCGCTCGACGGGCTATTGTGAGTCAGATAACCACCCAGTTGAAAGTTGGGAGTCAGGAACTCATTTCTACTAGGACTGTAAAGAGGCAAGTCCACCGCATAGGCTACACCAGCCGACGCCCACCTCGTGTCCCTTTGCTGACGGCCCGACACAGAGCTCAACGACGTGCATGGGCACGCGACCATTTGAAAAGGCCCACAAAACAGTGGTGGTGTGTGTTATGGCCCGATGAATCTCGGTTCCAGTTGTATCGAGCTGATGGACGCACGAGAGTATATCTTATGTTCCATGAAGCTATGGGCCATACGTTTCAAAAAGTTTGTGTCCAGGCAGGAGGTGGCTCACTTCGTGTCTGGGCGTCGTGCTCCTGGTCTCAATTAGGCCCAATTTTCCAGCTGCAGGGAGGGTTGACAGGCGCACGTTATGTGGACATTCCTTCAGATCATCTGCATCCCTTTCTGGCCTTAGAGTACCCCGATGGTGATGCCATTTTTGAACAGGATAGTGCGTCATGTCACCGCTCTGTGGTGACACACAGGTGGTTGGAGGAGTATTCCATTGAAGTTACGACCGTGGATTGGCCCTCCAGAACCCCCGATGTTAATCCAGTCGAGCATTTATGGGATGCTGTCGATGATGGTGTACGCTCTATGAACCCCGAACCAACCACACAAGACCAATTGTGGCTAGCAGCGTAGATGCGTTGGTCCAGACCCCTTCAGAACGATTCCAACACCTTGTAGGTTCGATCGATGCCTTGCCGAATTGCTGTCACCTTGAGGGCTCGTGGAGGAGCAGCTCGTTATTAACAGCACATTCAATGTCTTCCTATGACATCTGGCTATTTAGTGTAACTGGTTCATTTCCGACTTCTTTGGACCCAACTTCTTTTCGAAGGAATATATTTTCTCTTTTTTCGGTATGAGCCTGCCACCATTGTCAGTGATTCCGCTCCATAATAGTGCTTCGTTCTGTCCACTGTGCAGTGTTGTTTTAATTTGCTTGGAATGGAGATGGACCTGAACTTGTAGGACTCATGGCATAGACCTCCTCAGCGTCTCTTTTAATGTCTCTTTTCACTTCCATTGATAGTGAGATTTTCTCCCACCGAGCTCGATAGCTGCAGTCGCTTAAGTGCGGCCAGTACCCAGTAATCGGGAGATAGTGGGTTCGAGCCCCACTGTCGGCAGCCCTGAAGATGGTTTTCCGTGGTTTCCCATTTTCACATCAGGCAAATGCCGGGGCTGTACCTTAATTAAGGCCACGGCCGCTTCCGTCCAATTCCTAGGCCTTTCCTATCCCATCGTCGCCATAGGACCTATCTGTGTCGGCGCGACGTAAAGCAAATAGTAAAAAAAAAAAAAATTCTCCCAGGTAGTCTACCCAGTACATAAATTTTTTAACGCCATGGATGTCCCGAGAGGCTATTGAGTATCAATTCTCCTTGTGTCATCTATTTTGTCTGAATCTAGGAATGCTGCTTTTGAAGGAAAATTCTTAATCCTATTTTGGCTGCAACATTTTGCAGTGTATTATTATTATTATTATCATTATTATTATTATTATCACCATTATAATTCCTCTTCTTCTTCTTCTTCTTCTTTCCGATGAGGACTGCTAAGGACCACGTGCCAATTTCAATTCAGTTCTTCATACTGTGTTGTTTATCTCCTCCGCTCCTTCCAATATTCTTTCTTCCTTTCACTATGCTGTTTCCTTCTGTCCTCGAACCACTTCGCACCAGGCTTCTTGTTCAATCTTCCTTGGAATCCTTCCATACGTACTACCCTCCTTCTAAAAATTTCTCTGCCCTTAGTTTCTTCTTCTCTTATATTATTTCTTTCTAAATCTTTCCTTACTTCTTGAATCGAGCTAGTTGTTGCCTTTATGTCCCAAGAGTACTTGAAAATCCTTTTTGTTAATCTGGAATCATCCATTCTCTAAATATGTCCGAAAAATTGCAATCTCCTTTTTCTTATGGTTTCTGTTATGTTTTCTATGTTCCTGTTTATTTCATCACTAGATCCTAATTTCCATACTTCTGTTGTTTTCACAGGGCCTAAGATTTTTCTCATGATTCTCTTTTCTAGTACCTCAAGTTATCTAATCTATAGTTTAGTACCAGGCATTCACTTGCATATAAGCATTCCGGTTTCACCACTGTAGTGTAGTGCCTCATTTTAAGATTTTAGATAGAGACTTTTTGTTATAAACATTTTTTGTGATAGCATATGCTCTTCCATGTTGTGTACTCTTTCTTCTACTGCAGATTTGTCTAAACCATTTTCTTGAATTATTTCTCCCAGATATTTGATTTTCGTTACTCTTTCTACTGGACCAACATACAATGCCAACAATTTTGGAGCATTCGTGATGTTTGTAATACATTTTGTTTTTTCTCCGGAGATTTCCAAACCTGCCTTGTTGGTTATTTCTTCCAAGAGATTGATTAGTGTTGTTGCAGTTGTTAGGTTTTCTGACAATATAGCGAAATCATCTGCAAATGCTAGCCAATTTATTTCAATGCCTTTGTTTTTTTCTCCCCAAAGTTACCGGCAAAATGTTATGCTCTTTAATCTTTAAGTTCCTAATTCTTACCATTTTCTCTAGAACACAGTTAAATAGAAGAGGTGACAGACCGTCACCTTGCCGTACCCCTGTATTTATCTTAATAGGTTTGGATATCTCACCCATAAATTTCACCTTTGAAATTGTGTCGGTAGGGTTTCACGTATTAGGTTTGCCAATTTAGTTTTCACTCCAAATTCACGAATTGTTTTATCTATGGTTTCTCAATCAACCGAGTGAAATGCCTTCTTAAATTCCACAAACGTCACAGCAATGTCCTTTGAATTCAATATCCTATGGCGAATTATGGATTTTAAGTTCTGTACTTGTTCTGAACAAGATCTACATTTTCGAAATACAGCTTGATACACACCCACTTGCTTGTCAAGTGATGTTTCTACTCTATTCATTATTATTATTATTATTATTATTATTATTATTATTATTATTATTTATGAGTCCGGAGATGATAAAATGTGATAAGTGTACATTCATACAGAACTCTATATCCAATTTACTCTTATATAAATCTGAGAGATGTAATAAAATACAATAAAGTATTAGAGCGTGATAAAGTCCTCAAAATTTTTATGAGGCTCGAGTTCAATTAGTTGAGTCCCGGGAGTTGTTAAGGTTAACAGAGACCTGTTGAGAAACTGCCACGTGAAACTAATGAGCAGTACTGTTCTAGCATTTCAGCTGAAATGAAATGTGATGAGGAAACGAAGAAGCCGTCACTAGCTCGCAATTATTTCTCAAGAACACCAAGAGGCACATTTTAACGTATTCAGAAAATTAGTTAACACTTAATTTACAGACACCTGAGAATCATTTTGCTATTAAATCAGCTAATACTATTTAATTAGCCTTCTGCAGATAGTTCGTGGGTCTAAAAGTCAGATTATTAGGTAGATGTAATTCGTGAATCCTTTTCAAATACGTTATTAGGTTAACAATGGTGATTCGATTTCAGCCCTCCTCTCATTCTCTGTATTCAACATTCAATCAAGGAATCATTTTTCCGGCAATAAAATAGTTAAAAGTTTGATTTGTCTCTGCTAAGTATGATGAAAGTCAAGCGATCATTGAAACTATTCTCTTCTTCGCCTTCCAGAGATTTTTTCCTCTTATTGGGGCACTAGCATGGATTTGACCCGATTTTGCGATTTAACATCCATCCAGACTCCAACCATGTGTGTGTGGATATGTTCATTCTTGTATGTTTCTGTGGTGATTGGTAGTATGATGAGTTAAATGTATATGGCGAGGAGTAAATTGGGACAATTACAAACACACAGACCCCAAGTGGAAGAAATTAACTATATACAGTTAAAAATCCCTGATACTGCAGGGAATCGACCATAGGTCCCTGAAACTAAGGCCACTGCGCTGAGCATTTGAACAAGTAAATATTAAATGAAACATGAATATATTAATGGAATGCTGAGAAACGTATTTTATATGCTATCACACATTACTTGATAAGTGCAGCGTAGAAAATAAAATATGCACCGTGAATCAAATTTACTATGATCCTTTAAACTACATATAATCTTCGTGTACCGATCAAGTGTACGCGCGGTTTCGGTCACGTAGCTACAGCTCGTATTCGGTAGATAGTGGGTTCGAATCCCACTGTCGGCATCCCTGAAGATGGCTTTTCGTGGTTTCCTACTTTCACACCCTGAAATGCTGGGGCTGTACCTTAATTAAGGTCACGTTTGTTTCCTTTCCACTCCTAGCCATATCCTATCCCATCTTAACCACAAGACCTATCTGTGTCAGTGCGACGTAAAGCAAATTGTATTAAAAAGAATAAACAAGGATCTTTTTGTTCGATGTAACAACTAGAATCTGCATAGAGGGAGATTATTAAAGGACATATTATGTACATCACATAATGCGCGTTAACATACCTCAGTATCGGTTGCTAAGAAGGGTAAGGCATTTAGAACGCCATACCATTTACGATAAATTACCCTCGATGTAATGCAAAAGAAATATAAAATGGATTGTTAAACCGAGGTGGAAGAACATCTGTCAGATTCCTCCTCAGGCAGTCAGGATTAGTTTTCGAATGGAAACTCATTTAGAGACGTTTACTTTTCTGGAGTATTCAGGCTACACCAGAATAGTTTATCACATTAATTTATTGGGTTGTAAGCACCAGAACAACGAGTAGATACTTTGCAATAATAAATATATATCCTCTATAAGAGGAACATGATGTTAACATGCCTGGTCACTTTCAATCAAACATGATAACTACAGCTGAAATGCTATTCATGGAAGACGGTCGGCAGCAGTCAGCTCTTTTACTCTTTGTAGGTGGTAGGCTACACACACAAATCATAATGATTGAATGTAGGGCCTAATTCCATGAGTATTGGAATTTATTACGAACCGACATTGGGGTTCTTTTCAATAGTAGTAACGTCACTCGTTTGTCTGATTTTCCTGCATGCATTGCCAGGTAGCGTCCACTATCGGTTGTTTCCAGGGCACTTCCACTTTTTGAATCCTATGTAGTAATATATAACAATGGCCGAATGAAACTAGGGCAATATGTTGAAAAATATGCTTAAAGGAGCATATAGTTAACAAATAACTGGTATCAGTGTAATTTCTCGTATGTGTATTAATATTAATTAATGGATTGTATGTTTTATTTTTTCCTTCGTAAAACACACTACATATGTTTTGTCATTTTCAGTCTCAGTGTAGTGCACAATACGTCGACTTGCAGACTTTATTACCACTATTCATTTTCTTTTTTATGGAAATTGTTCTACTCATTTTACCTCTATGAAAGGCTTCTGGCTTGACTCTCTTGAGCACCCAATAATAGTCAGCAAGGATGCTAATATTCCATCGTCCTTTATATATTCCTTCAAACACCTTTAAACCTCTATTCCTATTCTTCACTTAAGAAACTCAGATACTCAGGGAGAAGTCAGTGTGTGAGTGTAAAACATGCAATATTTTGAAAAATTTACATTACTGGTATAGTCTAGGCCTACCAATGAATCAAAAATATTTATGTAATTCATATAATGCCAACGGCCGTAGCCGTGTTGAAACACAGGAACCCGTGAGATCTCCGAAGTTAAGCAACATTGGGCGTGGTCAGGAGTTGGATGGGTTGCCACGCGCCGCTGGTGGGGGGTAAGGGAATGGAGGAGCGGAAAGGAACTGGCCACCCTACCGCATGTAAACTCCGGCTCAGGAACACCTCTGCGGAGTTTCGGACCTGCCTTCGGTCTGAAAACACCCTTAAATTCATATAATGAGCGTATTATGTAATTGGTCTAAATAACGATATCACTTAAAACGTATCTAGCTCACAAGGAATTTCTTGTCAACATATCTACACCTATTTGATTCATTTTCAATATATGCTTAATCCCTGACAAGAATTTACACTGCTTCAAATTATAAAGCGCAACATCAACCCAATTCTGAGAAAATGGAATTAGAATATTTCGAGATTGCTTCGCAAATCCAGAATGCAACGTATTCCCACATCGAAAGCGCAGCGCAAGCCTCGAGCTCTCCTCCTCACGAGCTCATGCTCCACGGATCGAATCTCAGTTTCGTAATATTTCGACGGTTCGAATAAACTCACGAAAGCAGTACAGAGGTGATGTTCGGTTCTTGAGTCAGAAGCTTACGAATAAGAGAAATGATTCGCTGTACTGCACGTTCGTTATGGGAATGTTTAGCGTGCTGGTCTTGTGAAGCAGTCTTGAAATATTAAAATACGAATTGGCTGGACTTCGAGCCTTGTAATTTGAATCGTTGAAAGTTCTTACCTTGACCAGCAAGTGCCCTGAAAGTTGATCAAATTGCTTTGGGAACGTTGGCAAGGTCCTCTTCTCAGTATCAAACAATCGATACTTGCTAAGAATATTCTGAAATAGTTTTAGGTATAATGGGATGCCAGTGTCCTCGTACATTTCTGCGGCAATGAATCCATCGTAGTGTTGTCTATTATATTTACTATGATATGGAAATCGTTTCCGCTATCACCTTGATATTCATTGATTTCGAACATTTATTCAGTTTTCTTGAGTGTATGAACGAATAATAACCCACATGCGGTACGAAACGTACTGTACAAGGTTGGGAGAGCAAACTTCTCCATCAGTAATGCTTTCGTATTTGGAGATGTAAAATCCAGTTCCCATCGGAATTCATTAATAAACAATCAGAAATGAGTGGCTCAAATTGTACAGCGATGTATTTCTGAGTCCAAACTATAGAGTTCGATGCAGGCTCATTCCGGTGATGTTTGAAAATGCTCAAATAAACAGTTATTTTCGAATTTTTACCTGCACATAAAGAACTCGTTCTGAAAAAAAAACGTAAGTGTAATTAGTAGGACGTTAAATCAATAATATTATTCAAATAATCGCTGTAATCACTCTTGATGGTTCAAAACAGAGCTCGGGTAGTTGGCTAAATTTTCAGTGCACTGGCCTCTGTTTCAGAGGACTGCGGGTTCGATTTACGGCCAGGGTGGAGATTTCAACTGCATACGGTTAATTCCTACAGCTCGGGGCTGAGTGTTTGTGTTTTGCACAATATATTGCTCTCCATATTCACACAAACCGCTAGCGAAACAAGCAGTAATGTATACATCCTTCGTATAGAGTTGGCGTCGGGAGGCCACCCGGCCAATAGACCGCGCCAGGTCTATGCAATATGCAATACGTTTTAAGTGATATCGTTATTTAGGTCTATATATGTGACAGAGTTTACACCCGCGATCCCACCAGTGTGGGAATCGTGGTTAATTAATAAAATTAATATTATAAAGAAGGCTTCAAAATAAGTAAAAGGGGAAAGAAAAGCGAGCAAGCTTGTAGTTTTACGCAACTGATGACATTGTCATCAAATCGACGGAGACTCCAGTTTTTGGGGGAATTCGAACCATGGGGGCGTGGCATTTAAAAAATCCGAACGCAGTGCCCGAGATTCGACCCGCAGCCAGCTTTGTGACTAACCAATACTACGCCAATTGTATGTCGCGTCCCTCTCATTAACATAGAGCCAATGCAGGTTCTGATTTTTTTTTACTATAGTTGTCTCACAGGAAATATCCCTGAAGGCGGTTGCCATAATTTAAGAAACACAGTGAATAATGCCCCTTTGTTAAATAAATGATTGTCCCATATTGAAAATAAATGGACGTAAATATATTATTGAACGACTGAGACCTAATATAACGCATTTCAAGTCCCAAACAGTCAGAGTAACCCTTTCAGTAAACTGCAAGTTGGTTATAATTTTAGAATTCGGAACACACTAAAATCGTATTAAAGCGCAATTTGGTCAAGTCCCAAACAGTCAGAGTAACCCTTTCAGTAAACTGCAAGTTGGTTGTAGTTTTAGAATTCGGAACACACTAAAATCGTATTAAAGCGCAATTTGGTCAAGTCCCAAACAGTCAGAGTAACCCTTTCAGTAAACTGCAAGTTGGTTGTAATTTTAGAATTCGGAACACACTAAAATCGTATTAAAGCGCAATTTGGTTCTCCATATCCCTAAGTGATGTTTTTCGAGCTGTGGAGGCTAATAAGGTTTAGTTTATAGATTCTGACGAAAGAAGCACGGGATAAGAATTTAGCACACCGACGGATTTCTTTTATAACCTCGTGTGTTCCAATATTCGTATGTCCCAAAAACATATAAGTCATTAGGGAGGCATGTCCAACGAATTTAGCGACGGGATTTTATGTGTGAAGGCCGAGAATATCGCGAGCGTGGAGGATTTACATATAAAGAATGCAGACCAACTTGACGAGATGAACAAACAAATTTCAAAAGATCGAATAGATGACGAAGGGAAGAAGGAGTGTTATCGTGCCTTCATGTAACTATTTTAGTGGTTATTTGCTAGTTGCGAATGACAGGATCTCAGTTCAATTACGATGAGTACATTTTCAGAATTTTGGTCACGATCATGTGTCTTCTATTTGTTTAAATTTCTCTTATGTTAGTACGAGGTTGTTAAAAAAAATGTGTTTTTCTGGCTTTCGTATAATTCGAACGAAGTGAGCCTCCAGTGGTCTTATTTGATATTCATTGATAAAGAATTAAATACATTTGTGTAACTTTCAGGAATAAAACATATGTGTTAAAATCCAAACGTTTATGTGTATCATAGGATTGTCTTCAAAATAGGTAAGGGTTTTTCTGCCCGAAGGCAGGTCCGAACCTCCGCAGAGGTGTTCCTGAGCCGGAGTTTACGTGCGGTAGGGCGCGTGGCACCCCATCCAACTCCTGACCACGCCCAATTTTGCTTAACTTCGGAGATCTCACGGGATCCGGTGTTTCAACACGGCTACGGCCGTTGGCTGTCTTCAAAATATGCATAGATAATCAAGTTGAGTTATTTACGTTGGAATCATCTATTTTTTAATAGATTTGTGTGTTTAGTAACATGTCAATATCGCGATTGTAGGTGACTGTTAGGGCGTGTGTTTTACCATGTTGGTAAGTTGAGAAGCTATGGAAGCCATCACTAAAATATCAGTAAATTTACGGATGTGTTATGTGTTGACAGGCCTTGGAGAGCATTTAAGTGTTACGATACCGTTGTATTTTCCTAGCCACAGTATGGTCTCATACAGCAGAATATGAGATTCTAGAGCCTTTACAGGACGATAATGATCTTAAAATTTGCTGCATTTTGTGAGGAGCGTGTGATCAGCATTTTGATTTCCGGTTTTGCTGTCGAGAGCAAATTTCACTACCAAAGCGTGTCTTAAGCTGTGTATGAGAGGCCCACTTTCTCATTAGCACCCACGTCTTTAGTCAATCCTTCGTGTTGTAATGTTTTGCCAGTTCTCCAGCAATTTTTGAGTTTAAGTGATAACTGCATGACAAGTATCAAGATGATCGGAGATGAGCACATTTAGCATGAGACATAGTTTGATCATTCTTCTCCCGATAAAAATGCTGGTTGTATGTAGTTTGAAGATATCAATTTTGAAGTTATTAATTCATTTTATGTGAAGATATCATTCTCAAGTATGAGATTCTCCTCAATCTATTTTATTGTTGTTTAAATCTGGAGTAGTTTATGTTTTGACATTATATCTTACAGCTATGTTCATATTAGTGCTTCATATGACTGTGCTTATCTATATGTTGTTTAAATCTGAAGTAGTTTATGTTTTGACATTACATCTTACTGCTATGTTCATATTAGTGCTTCATATGACTGTGCTTATCTATAATTTGTTGTAAATACGGTGTTGTGCGTGTCCTTTAAATACAACTTTTGTTTTGATATAATATCCAGTTTAGTGTGTTCAGTGTAAATATCATCGTGCTCGGAACCCTTCTGATTTTAAGCTAATATATAATTAGAAATAGACATTTCCCTATACGTTTACGCAATAAGGTTACTATCCAACAATTATATTTGCACGGGAATGCGATAAGTTGCCTAATCTATCATGAAGTTTGATAACGAATCTACGAGTTAGTACCACAAATCATAAGAATTGCATACGTTTCTTTAATAATGCATCTTTCATTTATCAATATATTTGTCCTTGTTAATCAATTGTCGCCCGTCTTTTATAGAATAGCTTCCTGTTTTCCCTAGTCCGTTTCTGTTGAAGTATATGCTCCCCAAAAACATGACCGGGTGATTATGTTTATAACTTTATCTATTTCACGAACAGAGCACGTCTAAGTTCGGTGTCTAGTCGGTGCATTACAAGATTTTGGTACTTGAAACTCGACATTATATCAGGAAATTTAAGGAAGTACGGTTCCTCGAGTCACTGTATATTAGTTATATAACAAGTGATTTTATTATGGACTAAATATATATCTAAACCGAAGTAAAGCGTAATAGGTAAAGGAATTTGACCACAGAACAGACATTCTTTGGCTTGTCACATATCGTTTTAACGTCACAGTGAGACATACTGTTATTATTGTGACGATGGAATAGGACAAGGCTAGAACTTGGAAGGAAACGACCGTGGGCTTAATGAAGGTGGAGCCTCGGCATTTACCTGGTGAGAAAATGGGAAACACGAAAACCTTCTTCAGGTCTTCCGACAGCGAGGTTCGAACCCGCTATCTTCCGAGGACAATCTCACAGCTACGAGATCGAAACTACGCAGCCAACTGCCTGAGTTTAAAAGACGGAAAAACTAGGAATTATTCACGTATTACTGTGCATCCCACAATTTCAGGAATTCATATAATCCAGTTGAAGGTGTCTTTGGAATCCGTACAGCATCTTTTCATTCCCTCTTCCATGCTTGGGATATAAAGCTGTTTTTAGTTGCGTAAAGATAGGACGCTGCGAGGCTGCGCTGTGCGGGCTGGAAGTGGGGTTAATCTCGGCCACGTAGCCCACAGTTTATAACGTAATCCCGCAACACGTTCTCTCACGACGGACACAGCCTATCTTCAGAGCGAAGCTTTCTTTAAGCTCTTTTCCTGTTTACTCTGGAGGATTTAAAACTCAATGCCCATAACCCCGTAATTCAGTTACGAAAAGCCATATTGTTGCCAAGCGATGGTGTTGACTTCTATGCATTATACCAATCAACTTTAACAATGTCCTAATTTGACAGAATTATCTTAAGAGTTACCTTCCTTATATGACCTGTGACAATGATACTGGCAGGTCACTGAAATCTTTAATTTTCTTAATCATATTTAATGTACAAACACAGAATGACAAAATGTGAATTACTATTACCAGTTGTATCAACAATGTTTACCCAGACTTATTCTGATTTTGTAACTACTCCAGCCACTACTATTAATCTCCTTCACACAATATGCTTTAAATTTGTTGAGCGCCAGTTGCTGTAATAAGCAACAACAATCGCACAGCATGCCTCTTATCTCAATTATTCTCAGGGCATGAGGTAATAAACTCACATTAATATGGATCAGGACATTTGCAGATTACGGTTGCATTTTCACAATTGAGGATTGTACTTGGAAATAGAATCAACTATTATTATTAAAATAAAACCGAATGCATGACTATACTTTACGTCACAATGAACTTGCACTGCCGTATTTTAATTTAACACTAAAAATATTGAACCCTTGAACTTACGTTGAAGTATGGGTTCAATGTAACCTGTGAGATTTGTTGTTACATAAATACAAAATTTGATCTAAATAAAGAAAGCTATTGGCATGAATTTGGATCGGACTATGAGATCGCCGCTGATTGAATTCTTCTTCATGTTATTTAAGCATAACATGTCTGATGCTGTAATTACCTGATGTCTGCACCCACTACTGTTGAACTTGAAGTTTCTGGAAAAACCATTTGGTTGAAGTCGGAAGCCGCCTGCTGTTATCTTATCTTCTTATGTAACTTGGAGTTGACCTACAATCCCTGTACGAGTGTAGTAAGCTCCAATGGGTTTACGTCCACTCAATATTTATTGTTAGAAATTGGAAAAAAATTACTGAAAGAAACCTGTAATATCCGGGCATACTATCTAGTTTCACTCGTCTTGCTAGCTAATATAGAATCTGCTGAAATAAATACAACAGTTCTATGTGATGTTAGATATATCTACGTTAGATTCAATTCTCGAACAAAGTTCGCGAATTGCATAGTAAAATTCAATATTGAATTCGAAGTACCATGACGACTGTTAACTGCATATATCGGTTAAATTCGATATATATATATACTTCCTATCCCTATACAGATCACGGCATAAAATCTATAGTAAATCTACTGGTAAAAATTACATTGCAAAGTTCTACCTCGCACTTAGATGCTGCTACTTCACTATCAGCCCAATACAAATCACTACACAGATCAGACCACCACTCTTACACTTCTTCGACGATTCTTTGACCTCTTCGAACACCTTTTAGTTTAGACCACCACTCTTACATCGACTTATATAAACTCGTGATGAGCAATCATCTCCCTACTACCTCGTCATCCCTTTCACATGGACACAAGGTAGCTGGTGAATACGGATACACTGTCGAAACCACGTGGCCACTCACTATACCAAAGTAGTCATGTGTGGTAATAGATTATCCACGTGTCCATACTATGATTACAAAGGTGTTTCAGCGGAAAATGTAATTCCCTAATCCAGCCTCGGTTAAACATAGCCCCGGATGCAAAATATCACGCCAGTTCACCTACCTACAGTTAAAAGTCACAGCATGACCATTTCAAATCAACAAATCTCATTTATGTACAGAAAAATTACAAACAAAATTCCCTTATCCTATGCTTAAATGACATAATATGCATGATACCTAATTATATTACAGTCCAAGTGATAGAAATCAGGAATATAAAACCTAATGAATCGGGTGAATTAATGATAATAATAAATGCTGAATGAAATCTGTACCCCTGTTGTACGGTTACAATGTCTAACAATATATAAATATTTTACAACTTGCTTTACGTCGCACTGACAAAGATAGGTCTTAAGGTGACGATGGGATAGGAATGGCCTAGGAGTGGGAAGGAAGCGGTGGTGGCCTTCATTAAAATACAGCCCCAGCATTTGCCTTGTTTGAAAATGGGAAACAGCAGAAAAAACATTTTCACGGCTGCCAACAATATTTTCTTAGCTTTACGACCTATTAAATTCTTTCATAAATTTGGAGATTCCCAGTACCAGAATATGTATTTATCTATTTATTGTATTGATAAATATGGTTCAAGAGATCAACAGCTCCGTCGAGAGGAATAATACATCGATAATCACAATAATGGCGGATTAAGCCTCAGGCCTAAAAGTGAATGTGTAATAATAGTGGTTTCACACATGCATTGAGTATCACTATTTACCGAATGGAGATGATTATATTAAGTAAGTTGATTATTATCAAAGTACCAATGAAGAAGGAACAAAGTTTTTACTTTTAAGATGACTGTGGAAATCGAAAAATAAGATAAATAAAGGTTTCACATTCATAGTGCCTAACAGGTAATTCTTAAGCTTATTACGAAATGGCACACTTTCAGAGATGATTGCCATATTGTCAGGAACGCTGTTATATTCAGATATTAGTAAGTGTTGCACTGCCTTAGTGCCAAATCTTGTTGTATAGTATTTAGAAACATGTAATTTATTTTGTCTTGTCCTATATGGATGGATGTAAGTGACTTTAGGAAATTCAGAGTTGGTGAACATTTTCTTATGCAGGACTTTATGAGTAAGAAGTGATGCATTTAATGAGATTAATTTCTTAAGTGGTAATATATTGGTTTCAATGCATATTTTATTTCGATAATGTAGTTGATGGAATCCGTAAATAAATCTAATAGGCCTAATCCCTTTTTGTAAGACCTCCAAAATATTTAAGTTATTTTGGATTGCATTGCCCCAAATCACACACAAGTAGGAAAGCCGAGATTGTATAAGTTATTTTGGGTTGCATTGCCCCAAATGAAACCCAAGTAGGAAAGCCGAGATTGTATCATTGTGAAATAAATTAGACGAAGGGTGTCAAATGTTAGTACGTACTTAACCTTGCCAATGATACTAACCAAGACAGAGATTTTATTTTTAAATTTAATATATGAGGTGTCCAGGAGGGATCGCTATCAATTATTAATCCAATATATTTAACTTCTTTAACCCATAGTAACTTCGACGTACATTTAGGTAATTTTTTGATTTATGGAACAACATACAGACTGTTTTTGAGTAATTGGCTTTTAGGAGATTTTTTCTCAGCCTTTCATCTAAGATATGACAGTCATGCTGGATATCTGCAGCTATTTAATCTCCAGAAATTGATGAATAGAACAGCGAAGTATTATCTTCCAGAAGGGATATTTTACCCTTAAGAGAGCACAGGGCTATGCCATTATCATATATGAGAAACACATTAGGACCCAATATGGAACCTTGTGGTGTACCAAAGGAGATATTTTGTAGTTCACTTTTAATCATGTCAATCTGAACATATTGTTGTCGATATGATAAGAAATCCTTAAACCAGAGCAATGAGGGACCTCTCTTGCCTACCTTTTCCAGTTTGTATGACATAAGTTCATGGCTAACAGTATCAAAAGCCTTTTTTAAAATCAGTAAACAACCCAGCAGTCTTGTAGCCTTTATCAATATAATTTTTAATCTCAGTTTTAATATTCATAATATCAGGATTCAACCCAGCTTTTTCTATGAAACCATAGTGAAGTCTGGAAAAATAATTGCATTTTTCGAGGTACCGTTAATTATAAGCCTAACTTTGACAACAGTGTCCAAGAATTTAGATAATTCATGCGGAAAATAGGCATAATAATATAAATGCACCCCGAATTAGAAATCTCCAAAACCAGAATATTAAGGTGCTTTTCGACATTATAGATGACATTACATTCTCACGATTTGCTTTTAGCGTAAACTGATACCCCCCACCCGTGAGAGATTCTTCAGAAGGAATTCTAAATGAATAAAATGCTTCATAACCTGTGATATTGTAGAAGTTAGACTTATCACCCCTTACTGGCAACCATGTTTCCACAACAACTATAAAATCGATATTCTGAATTAATATCATGCTATCGGCAATCATCTCTTAACTTGCTATTTCCTATGCTATGACAATTGAAATACATTATTGTCAGGGATGAAGCAATTGTTCTAAATGAGGTAAACGAGTCACTATATTGAAAGTATGAGTTTCATTGTCTTTCAGTCATTAGTACGCTTACGTGCTGATAAATCCACTGACACGAGGCTGGTATATTTGAACGCACTCAAATGCCACGGGACGAGCTGGGATCTATTCCTTCAATTCGGGCTCAGAAGGCCGGTACTCAATCGTCTGATCAACTCATCCCAACTCTGAGAAGTACTGTAGCTGTATAAAGCTATACTTGAAAAGACCATGAAGGCCTTAGAGGAATGGAACCTCGGAACCTAAGAGGTTTCAGTGGATAGCTCTACTCTCTATCTGGCCACGTTTGCTTTATACATACTTTTTCATGTATATTTTTCGACTTCCCGACGGGGAAGAGATAGAGGACGTCGTTACTGCCTTGGGTTCCCAGTTCCTATTACTTCGTGTATATTAAAATTACATGCCACCAAACGTTTATTAGCAATGTTAATTTTATAGCATTCAAAACTGATGTTAAGTGGTTTGAACCCGTGTCACGGTTATTTACGGCGGACAAATTCACTCTCACTTTTCTCTTACCAATTTCCCTTCCTCAAAGAAAGATGAAGGAATCATACGTTATTTATGACTGATTAATATGCCTAACTTAAGAAAGCGATACTTGTTGCGATGATTGGAACTATGCCATGAGAAGGCAGAAAATTATGAAATGTCAAAACCTGTAATAGAACCAGTGTATGATGTCCGAGTAACACAAAGAAAGTTTGCGTTTCACTTATTAGGCATGGTTACTTGTAAAATTGCCCCCATTTTCGGATGCAATACACCTGTCAATGAGTTAATTTCTATATCAACTGGTCCTCTGGATTATGTAAATTGTGAATTACTGAGTTAGAGAAAATGAACATCCGTTCATTAATCCAGCCGTTTTCACTTCTTCCCCTATAGTCCAGTATTAACAGGGGAAGAAATATGTGCACCATTACTAACGTATTGTATATAGCATAATATCTGCGTAACTGTAAGAATTATCTATCCCTCTATACTTTTAAGACTTTTTTCGGACGAATTGAGCAATATATATATATATATATATATATATATATATATATATATATATATATATAAAATAACATGCTCCGACTGACTGACTGACTGACGGACTGACTGACTGACTGACTGACTGACTGACTGACTGACTGACTGACTGACTGATTCATCATCGCCGAGCCAAAACTATTGGACATAAAGAAATGAAATTTTCGGGATACATTTATATTAGAGTGTAGGTGCTCGCTAAGGGAGGATTCTTTGATATTCCTTCGCAAATGGGGTGAAAAAAGGGGGCGAAATTATAGAATGAGGATATCTATATCGCACAAACTTAAACGTTTATAGACGTAAAAATTGGCATTTAGAATCTCCTTTAAAAATAAAGAAACATGTATATTTTTGTTTTCGTAAAATCAGAAAGGGTGGATGAAAAAAGGAGGGAAAGTGGGTTGAACACCTGTTACGAGGAGACTTATATCTCAAAACTATAGATGTTACAGACATGAACTTTGGTATTTGGAATACCTTTTGAAAATAAAGAAACACATAATTTTGTGTTTTTCTATAATCCGATGAATAGGAGTGAACAGGAGTGACAAATGGGGTGAATTTTTAAAAAGACTGTATCTACAAATTATCTCAGACACAAAACATATTACAGATTTAAAACTGGTATTTCGAATTTCCTGTAAAGGTAAAGAAATATAACTTTTTTTCGGAAAATCCACTTAAGGGGAACTGGAAAAAGGGGTGAATTTTTAATTGAGCATATCTACACTATATCTCAAAAACTTAAAGAACGTGAAAATTGGCATTTAGAATATCCATTAAAAATCAAGAAACACTATCCTTTGGGTTTTCGGAAAAGTGCCTTAATGCGGGAGGAGGGGTGAAATAATTGAAAAATTAGTTGAATTATCTGTATGATAATGTATGTATATATACCAACAATTTAAAGATGTCACAAACGTGAAAATTGGTACCTTACCTGGAATCTCATTTAAAAATAAGGAAACACGCATTTGGGGGGAATCAACTTGGGGACGGGGGCGGTGAAAAAGGAGTTTAATTCCTTTATATGAGGATACATACATCTCAAAACTGAAGAGGTTACAGTCGTGATAATTGACATTTGGAAGCTCCTTTATAAATAAAGAAACACGTATTTTTGGTTTTCGGAAAATTCACTTAAGGGCGGAGGATAAAAGAAAGTGAAAAAGTTAGTTCTTTTTACGGAGAAACTTAGACCTCATGAGCTTAAGGTTACAAACGTGAAAATTTGTATTTGGAATCTCCTTTAAAAATAAAGAAACACAAACGTTTGGAGGGGGGCAATGAACTTAACGGGCTGGGATGAAAAAGGAGTTTAATTCTTTTTATCAGGATACATATATCTCAAAAACTGAGGATGTTAGAGGCATGAACATTTGTATTAGGGATCTTCATTCAAACTAAGGAAACACGTGTTCCTTTGTCTTCGGATAATCCACTTAAAGGGCGAATGAATTGAAAAATTAATTGAATTCTTTGTATGTGGATACTTATATCTCAAAAGCTAAATATGTTAAGGATGTGAAAATTGGCATTTGGAATCTCCTTTAGAAATAAAGAAACACGCACGTTTGGGGAGCGGGGAATCAACTTTACGGGTAGGAAAAGCGGAAGGGGGGGGGGGTGAAAAAGAGTTGAATTACGTTTATGAGTATAGTTATATCTCAAGAACTGAAGATTTTGCAGACGTGAAAATTAGCATATGGAATCTCCTTTAAAAATAAAGAAACACGCATTTCTTTTCGGAAAATCAACGTAAGGGGTGTAGGTTTGAAAATAAGTACATAAGGAGTTGAAATATGTTTATGAGGATACATTATCTTAAAAACTGAAGCTGTTACAGACGTGAAAGTTAGTATTTTGAATTTCCATTCAAAATAAAGAAACACTTTTTTTTTGTTTTCGGAAAGTCCACTTAAGGCGGGAGAGGGTTGGAGGGAAGTCAAGAGTAAGAAGTTGAATTTTTCTTTGAGTATACATTTATCTCAAAAACTGAAGGTGTTATGGACGTAGACATGAAAACTGGTATTTGGAATCTTCTTTAAAAATAATGAAACATGTTTTTTTGTTTTCGGAAAATTCAGTTAAAGGGCTGAAAAGAATTGGAAAAGCGGGTGAATTTTTAAAATGAGTATCGGTATATGTACGCCATATGTCAAAACTTAGCATGTTAGAGACAAGAAACTTGGTATTTGCAAAGACCTTTTAAAAATGGAAGAACATGTACCTTTTGTTTCAGGGGAAGGCACTTAACGGGGGGTGAAAAGAAGTGAAAAGTAGTTGTATTATTTTTTATGAGGATACTTAAATCTTAAAAATGAAGATGTTACAGACGTGAAAATTGATATTTGGAATCTCCTTTAAAAATAAAGAAACACGTATTTTTGTTTTCGGAGGGAGAAGGATTGATAAAGGGGTTGAATTCCTTTTACAGAGACACTTATGTATATCTCGAAAACGTAAGAAGCTACAGATGTGGGAATAGGTATTAGGAATCTCCCTTAAAAATAAAGGAACATGATTTTTTTCTACTTGAGAGACAACTGTTTCTCATATATACAGTTCTATGCCGCATTGTCGTTTACGAAGAATTCCTAGGAATACTTTTGGAATTTTGAGATAATATTTTAGTACAATTCCGAGGAAGGATTACTTTTATCAAATTACGAAATTCACGCGTGCGAAGCCGCGGGTAATTGCTAGTGTATGCATACAATGCTAATGGTTATAGAAGGTTACCAGGAATCGGATGAAAAGAGCCGATATATCCACTTCGAAATCTGACTCACCATGACCTATAACTAGAATTCTGACGATGATTAAAACCAGCTAGGTATATTTGGTAAAATACGACAACCTTGGTTTTAAACCGTTTAATACCAGGTACAATTGATGTAATTGGTTAGATTGATAGTTTTATTGCGCGAAAAGAAAAAATAACATCTAAAAACTGTTACAATGGGTATTTTATTTCTCGGACAAATGCCATAGCCCAAGATGTAGAAATACATTATTATTATTATTATTATTATTATTATTATTCGAGATGCCACTCAAAATTCTGTGTAAACCATACTTGATATATTAGGAACGGAAATTTCATTATAAGACAACATTGTCAAACTTGTACCTAATACAGGCTACTGTACATGATAGCAAAGTATCAAGAAAGCATTATGATTGAAAAAGCGCAAAAACGAAGAAATCATCAATATATCTCCGGAACGAGCAAAAAATTAATGTCTGGTAGTCTCATATCATAATATTAGTCAGATTCGTCTTCACACGCTGACTGGAATGTTTCGATGAAGTGTATGTAATCCATGTTCCTCAGGTTACACTGTGCATAAAACAGTTTTTCAGTTGTACCTGGAGTCAGTTTGTTTCCTAGTGGAGTGTGCATTCGTCCGAGAGATCACCATTTACCCTCACTTGTTGCTGAGGAAGTTGGGCCATTCAAAATTCTGGAAGCAAGTGAACACTAGAGTTGTTTAGTACATAAGCCTTTCCACCATTCAGGAGGAGATACATGTTTTGCTGTAGTCCATAAAGCATTCTGTTGGGGAAAGGTTTCGGCTGCCCGAAATGAGTCCAAATTTCCCGTAACTCCACATTTTTATCCCTATTCACGAATTGTTGCGATGAAGTCTACAGCCTGTGTTTCCACCTACTGGCTGAGAGTTCTCCACCTTGAAACGGGGATCCAACATATTTGCCACTGTATGAGAGGCTTTACCTGCAAACTTGTGTCTCAGGTTCACTGCATCTTTAATGGAAGTTTTGTCTTCTGGAGAAATTATATTACATTCTACGAGTACAATGCCTACTTCCCTAGATTTACTATCACATAATTCATGTACAAGAGAAATTACAGCATTATCGGCTTCAACCTTGCGTATGGCTTCTGACATAGGTCGCAAGAGACGACATGCCTCAACAAATTTCTGCCACATTTCATTTGCTAACACACAAGCTTTAAGTGTTCTGTCGCACTGCACAGTTGGGCATACAATAATTTTTAACACAGGCTTTTTATTCTTAAGTAAACTGTCCAAAACAAATCATAATACCTGCCCAACAGGTTGGTGACGGCAGCATTAGTGTCACAGAGGTATGCCCGTATTTCTCTTCCCTCTTGGTTTTCAATAAATCATGAGGGTCTTGGCTATCCTTAAAGAATGTTTCTATTTTCTTCGCTAGATGGAAGCACTCTTGCAGCGTTCTCAGCGGCATTAAGTCCTTTATTATTAGATTAAATAGATGTGCTGCACACCCTATGCACGCATATTTCACGCAATGTATATTACTACTGCTATGAACCTCTCCGTAGCTATTTCAGTAAGAACTTTAATTAGTTTAGAAGCAATATATATTGTGCAGTTTCTATTTCCTCACTGGGTCTTATATTTTATAGAATACTGGCTTAGGCGTTGTCACGATAAAGATTATTCCCAGATGTATCAGTCCATCCATCCGAAATCAATGCAAGAGCAGTTGAACAACCCAACCTCTTTGTGACATACCTTCGCATGATGATATTCGGCAGGCAGCAAAGATGTGCTAAGCAAGTGGTGACTAGGAGGCTCATAGCCAGGCTGTATTTTCTGAAATGCTTCCCGCCAATATTTCGAATTAAGCATAGATAGTGGGGCAGCTGAAGCATATTTAGCCCTAGCAACAACTTAGTCTGCGTTACTATCAGTTGCTTGAGCGATATTGTTATGCTCGGATGAAAAGGGTTGTGGTGAATCTTTGGTGAGTTGTTCAGTGAGAGAAGAAGCAGAAGGCAGGGGTGATACAGTAGCGTAGATGAATGCGCTCTCCTTGATACCATTATACTGCAGCCCATTCTTTTCTGACATTTCTTTTTCTTTCTACTTGCGATCCATCATCCGAAGCTATCCGTTTAACATGCGGAGGGCAAGGATCATATATGATAAGATGTTCTTTTAATCGTGACGCCAGGGCGTTTTTGCATTTAGTTTTACAATATTTACATGTTGCCTCTGCCTTACCATCAACTCGTTTTAAACCGAGGACGCATTCCACTAACGAAACTATTCGGTATGATTGCTTAAGATAGCTCAGCCTCAGTGGAACGTAAACTGAGGCAGCCACAATTCTCATGGGTGCCGGGAAGTCCCAGCACCAGTGAGTAATTTTAACACTGTCTGGCTTTAAATAGACCTGTGACCTAGTTTCTAGATGATTCTGGATTGATTCCGTTCATTCCAGTATGAAAGCCCCTGATGCTTATGCAGTGCATGCTGCTGTACCGTATGGCAGGTTGCACGACAACCGGAATAAAAAGACTCATTCCTACCATTCTTACAGGATTTTAAACGGATTAAAATAACATGCTTACCAATTCAATAGTATGAAACGATATTTTTAATCTCTACCTATAACACAAAGCGAAGCTGAATCATTTGACACTCTCGGAAGACATAACATAATAAATATCAGCTATTTCGATCTTCACCTATAACTGAAGTGAAATTCTTAGTCATTTCCCTGATGTGGACTAAGCCCAGGTTTAAAACTCTTCAAGACGCTAACCTTAGGCGAAGTGCTGTATCCACTATTGCATGTTTATGAGGTAAGATGTAGTGTAATGTGTTGTATGTAAATGAAGGTGTGTATTAACACGATAACAAATATCCAGTCCCCGAGCTCTCAAAATCAACCAAACGTGGTTAAATCCCGGGTCCGACCAGGAATCGAACTTATGGCATGGGAAACGACGGCCAATACGCAGGCCATTCAGTCAAGGAGCCGAAATTATTATGGAAGTGCAACGTTTCTTCTTCTTCTCCTTGTGTAATGGTTCTGACTTGGAACATCCAAGTTATGAGCTAAATACAGCCCATTTAACACGTGTTTAATCTGTAGGACAACCTGTGTAACACCAAAGTCACTTCACTAATAATGTATTTGAAATTAATTGCATGATAAGAGTACAGCCGTGACTACCAGACAAATACCTTGCCAAAATTATGTAGGAACTTGAAAAGGGAAACATTTCTAGGGATGGTGAACGATGAAATGCGAACCCAAGTAACTAATGGATCAATTTGCATAACTTAATGATTGGGTCAGGTTCCTAGGTTCAATGGTCAGCTTTCTTCAATTTTGGAGACCCCCGGTTCGGTTACCGGGCAAGAGCCGGTTTATATGACGTGTTGAATATATTTCCATACCTAATGTTGGCGTCGGGAAATGCATCCTGTCCTAAAAGTGGGTACAATTCACATGTGGTACGTTCACAAAGTAGGCCTAATTGAAAAAGTCAAAGCAGAACAAGGTACTGAAAATCACACATCAAAATAGAAATATTTATGTCAGTGTAATTATTGTTTTATTGCTATTTGATTCGCGTCGCTCCGGAACAGACTATGGGATAAGACCAGTCTAGGGCTGGAAAGGAAGCGCCCGAGGGCTTAATTAATGTGCCTGGTATGAAAATAGGATGCCAAGTAAAACCACCTTCAGAAGCGCCAACAGCGGCGTTCGAACTGACTATCTCCCACATACAAGCACACACCATGTAGCCAACTAACCCCGCATTTATCAGTATTTAAGGACATAGTATAACGACCTCATGAACTTTCCTTCAGGATAAATGGATACGCATTGTGATAGATTCAGAAATTGAATCTAGTCTAATATCACGGAGGGTAGAGGCTTTATATCGTGTACTGAACCCGAGTGACTTAGGCCCAAAGTCAATCATGATTTGATTTATGAAGGGAAATAGTACATTTATTGAAATACAGAAGTGTAGTTGAAAATATTTCATCTGTGTAGTGTTGAAATATGAGCTAAGGAACACAACAGACTGGAGCCTGACGGATTAGCTCGACACAACAACATTTAGCTGCTTCACAGCAGAGAAGACCATTAGTTTGGCGACCAGAAACAATACAAGTCCACAAATAAGTCTTGGTCGGAAAGAGAAGGGGGTAGTTTGAGACAAAGGAAGCTTGCAACATGAGTAGGGCGCTGGGATATTTTGGGCGGACGGAAATTTCCGCGACGTCATGGAAAAGTACAGTGGTTGCGAGGACATTCGCTAGCCTAGGTTCGGGCAGGTGGAAACTTAAATCACGTGACCACTTGCAGGCCAATCGCTAAAAGTTGATGGAAGACTCAGGGATACCATCTTAAGAGAAGGGGGATGAGACACCAATGTAACTTCGAAAGTAATCAGTAATAAATTATTGTGGGTACACGGAGCAATGTAATTAATTTATTAGATGTCACGCATGGAAAAATAATCAATAATTATTGGCAAATTAAATAAATTGAAGGCTGGATTTCTTGGAAACCAGACAGCTTGAATGTCATTGGATGGACGAAAACTACGTTGTAAGGGACGCTTCCAAAGGCGCGAAATGTGAGGAGCTAAATCCACCCGTATCTCCTAAATCTATGATCGTCAGGAGTTCATATTTAATCCAGCAAATAAGCTAGAGGAGTGGATTAATTTGATATAAATTTTAACGTCCAATTCGGAGTGCAAGTGCCGATATTAAAAATACACCCCCTCCCTCATGGGTATGACGTCAATGAAACCGCGAGGGAAAGCTTCATCCATATATACGGGCGCAAGGGATACTCGCCACCACACTTGAAATGAATCTCTGGAGCTGAACCGTCGTTCGCAGCTGACTTCAAATCCGTCGGGCGTACAGTAACTCAACATTTAATGGCGCGAGCATCCGCCAGTACCTATGAAATGTGATCGCGCTCAAGCAACATGAACTGGAAGTAGTTAACTTAGGACAGTGTTTGCCAGTTATAAATATCATAGTGAAGTCAATTAATTGCATTGTAAGAGTGAGTAATATAAATTGCACCGCAATAAGTACGTAAATAACATACTGTGTGACGAACAGTACTTTGAGGGAATAATAGCCTGTACTTAGGAGGATCGAACCGTTATCATGAACACTTCAAGAGGGAGACATGCGTCGGGCGTACAACATACATTCGTGCCGAGCGAATAATTTGACACCTCGTCGTACGCGTCCATGTCCATTGTGCGGTGATTGGACGAAGCTTAAAACAGTGTAAAATATTAAATTTTGGGTCTAGGGTATTAATTTGTTTTATAAAAGTAAATTGTTCAGTGTTAACATTGTCAATGGTGAAGTATTGTGATAGTTAAGGTATTAGCGTAAAAAATGGTAATGTGCCAGGAAATCATTGGTGGAACTACGCCTTCAAGAATGGAGGAGTAGTACGGCGGATAGGGGCCGAAAGGAGCCTCTCATCTGCCAAGCTGCAATGGATTACCAATAACTAAGATGAGTACTAAAATGTAGATAATATTTGGGAAATCTTAGCGTGATTGCAAAAATGGGAATAATTTGATTAGACTTGGTTACCTTCTGTAACAAGATGAGTCGCTTAACGACCCCATCCTAAATTTGTATCACGGACAGTATTAAGTAATAACAATGTAAATAATTGGCTCTTTTTATGTATTCAGTTTGTTGTAGATGTAAATTTTGTAGATATAGGGTAGTACGTTAAGTCATGCATGCATTCATATTTTCTTTGTAGTCAAGAATAATTTTTTACATTTGATTTTGTTATCATAGTCAAATAGACCAGATATGTGCTTTTCTGTTTGTCATTTTGACGAGTTATGTAATGACATTGAAGGAAAGTCCAGCCTTGTCATGCCAGCTGTGTTTTGTTGTTGATTAGTGTGTTCATATTTTCAAAGTGAAGTTGTTAAATTTGTGAGAAGCGATATTAATAATAATAATAATTCATGAGATATTGGAAATTTTAGTGAGCAGTGCGTAATAATAAAATTTAAATGATCATGTGTTGAGTTTGTCGGGAATCATTTAATGCCGGGAAGTCGTTTTTAATTCGGAATTAAAGTGTGTGGTAATTTAACTTGATAAATTAATAATATTGAAATTTAAGATCGGTGCTAATAATCCGTACATGTTAATGAACGTGTGGTTTAAATTACGGTTCAATATTTTTTTTACGAATAAATGTCGTGTCTTAAATTTGCAATTCAGTAGCCGGAACACGTAGGACTAATATTACGAAACCATGATTGTCAAATTTTGGTAAATATAATTTCAAGATGTTACGATTATTTGTGGAGAACGAACTAAGGCGTAGATCAAAATGAGATAGAAAAATGTTAAAGATTCTACAGTCAGATAATAAAAGGTCGTACGATGTCAGATGTGAATAAATAAGTCAGTTGATAATTCTGTGAGAAATAAATGAATCAAGGAATATTGAGATAGAAAGGGATATAAATTCCGTACGACAGACACTTAGGATATTGAAATGAGTGTAAAATGTACGGGCAGTGTCACAGAGAAATACTGAGTTACGTAGCGGGTAGAATTCGAATCCGTGACAACATGTACGAAATAAGTAGACTGCACCGCTATTCGTCGAGATACTACGGATCTAAGGATAATGAGAGTTCAGATTCCACATAAATGATCGGATATTGTAATCATTGTGATGACGAGTGATGACAATCATGATGGCGTGATAATAATAAATATTGCAGATGAAGGATTGGACCGCCTTAATTAAATGAGCGTTGATAAAGATGTTAAACGGGAATCTAAATGAGAATATGCAACCGATAATAATAGTAACAATGTTAGGACGATGTCAAATCGTCGCGATCAGATTAATAATAATTGTCATAATAATAACAGTAATAATGTCGTTGGTTGATCAGTGAAATAATTGTAATTGCGACCGATATCCTAATGCATTTTTGGCGGAAGTGACCGGTTCATTAATAATAATAATAATAATCTTGAGTGACACTAATAATAATAATAACAACTTGAGTGACGTTAATAATAATAATAAAATCTGGAGTCACCTATTCATTATTAATAATAATAATAACCACCAGAGGGATATACTAATAATAATAATAACAGTAATAACCATTTGTGTTTGCGTCCCGCATAATAATGACGATATTAATCAAACGTGACAGTGCCAGGAACCGTTGAGTATAATAATAATAATAATAATAATAATAATAATAATAATAATAATAATAATAATAATTTCAAGGATGATAATATCGTGGATAAATGAATATTCTGACGATAGTGAATTAATTAATGGGTGACAACATCCCTCTACTCGTATGTTTGAATAATATGAATAATAAATATTATAGTCATTTGTTACCTCGTTATTGTACGGTTTCCGCACGGGACAGATGACAGTAATACTTGTGGGTTTGTTTACTTCGCTTGCGATGCGAAGAGAGGTCATCGGCACGGTATTTCCCATCGCTTCTCGTTACCTCATCTGTGGCAGTAGTCTACTGAGGCTACTTTGTAACATTTCAGATCATGTGTAAATAAAATATAAATGCTAATTCAGTGGTATGGCATCAGCTGGACATCGTAAGATAGGAACTGTCCGTGTAATCCATTTTTCGTAATTCACGTGAAACATTACCCAGTCCGAGTACCGGTCTCGGAAAAATGTATATAGCCGGGGTACGTCATCTTAGTTAAATCGGGAAGCCGACTGTAACATGGGTTATGCTCGGGCTCCCGATTGAAGGAAGCTATATCCTTGAACAACGGTTCGATTCAAACGGAATCGATCCATAAGTTATACTCCAATTGTAATTTCTTTCAGAAGCAACCCAGCAACATATTGATACCACTTGCGGTATAGCAAGTGATTTATTTATGTAACATGTGTGGAAATTTAAATATCATTGCCAAATGTATCAAAGTTTCGTACGTCGGATGGCGTAATAAACTGCTCCTTCTGGCAATTAATTCAAAGGAAACCATTCTCATAATCTTTTTATGGTAGTTAGATGAGACCCTTTTTAAAGTTAACAGTCACTTCTTAGTCCTATCATGGAGTCCTTAAATTCAAGTTTACAATCGAGTTTTCCCCATTTTAATTTTAATTGCTCCGTTCATTCTCGAGTTCTATTATGCCTCTATATTTATATATTCGTGGACTTAAAATAATGAACCGACACCCCTGAGATAAATGTTAGTCTGGGACTCGGGTGGTGGACGCGTGCAATACGTAGAGGATGGACTACGTACAATGATTTTAAATATACTTGTTAACATATTGTTATATTATCATGCGTTTTGCGTGATACAAGTAGCTCACTTGGGAAATATTCACCACACCTGCAAAGCACAAGCAGATAGCTGTCGCCATACGGATTATTTCTGGACAATAGATTAATGAACATTTACAAACGCTAAAAGCATGGTAGAGTTAAGCTGCTTAGCGAGCAGAGATCATAGGATGTGGCCGGTCCACTAATGGCAAGTGGAAGGGGGAAGCCAAGATGTACCGAGTCGCTAATTGTTTCAGGAAAACGTCGACGACATTTCTGCCTCATGCGAGTTGGCACGTACACCAGATATTCCTGGAAACAGAACATCTGAAATACCCATCCTGAGGCCAAATACAAGGGTTGAGACAAAAGTAATCACAATCCGCTATTTGTCGCGTGGAAGCTATGAAGGCATAGTGTATACTGACAACAACACATGGTTCTGTGATTGTAGGTAGTATCACAGAGAGGGCTGTGATATCAGTTGTGTGGCGATCGTCATGCGAGATGGAAGTAACCCGTGTTGGGCAGAGCGCATACATCGAAATAACCGCTCTCCCAGCGAGAATTGCGAGAGAATGTCACAGTGAATTGATGAAAGCCTTTGGGAATAACGCCCTCCTATACCGTGCAGTAGCATGGTGGGTAGGAAAGTTTCAACAAGAACGTGTGGCAACCTATGATCAGCAACGCTCGGGATGACATAGTAGTGTGAGGACCGACGTGGCACGTGCCGTCTTCGAGCAGCTCCTGGAGGAAGACAGACGAAAGACGCTACTGCAGTTAGAGAAGGCATTGGCATCGAGAAACGCACCCTTCACAGGATATTGCGCTTCTCTTCTTGTGCGCGGGAAATAAGCAGTTTGTGATCCGCTCACATAGGGATCTGCAAGAGAAAAATGTTGCAATGAATTTTGCCACAACCCTCCTACTCGCAGAGTTTGGGTATTGCTTGAAAGAAGGAATATTTAAAATCCCGCCTAACTTCCTAGACCAATCACAAAATTTCTGTTACTATGTCGAGGGAATACAGGACTGCAGGCCTTGATTCTGTAAACACGTGATCCAGCTAAATTTCAAATTCATAATAAATATTAATCTGATCACTGTTCTTCTACCATTAGAATTTTAGGTCATCGCTGTGAAAGACTGCAATCACTTTAATAATCTAAGGTGTCAGTTACCAAGAATTAATCCCAGCTATCTCACCATTGGTCAGAGCCACATGACGCCAATAGGGAAGCCATGAAACCCGCGAAATTGGAAGGATAGGAAATCTATTATATCTTTCAAATGGAATTATCAGTCTGTTCAGTAACGCGAGTTTAAAGATCCAGTTCGGCCTAAAAATGCCAATTCCGGAAAACCATCTCTATCTCATATGACCACAAGTAAACCGGGCAAATGTTAAAGAGATAGTAATAAATAGGCTGCTGGCCGAACGACGAGGCACCCTTGAACAGTAAGCCGAAAGCTGAACCTCTGCCTGTCAGCATACAATGATTCGCCGCACGTGAGGGAATCTGCCACCTGGGCGACTGCCCTAAATGCAGAGCAGTAGTGATTGATTGATTGATTGATTGATTGATTGATTGATTGATTGATTGATTGATTGATTGATTGATTGATTGATTGATTGATTGATTGATTGATTGGTTGATTGATTGATTGATTGATTGATTGATTGATTGATTGATTGATTGATTGATTGATTAATTGTAAGTTATCCACACTATACAGCCCGAGTAATTTGTTCTAGTACCATTCGGAGAAACAATGATAATTTCAGTTTGAATATTATTAATATTACCATCATATAGGGAGTGCATTCATTTAATTATAAATTACCGGCAGCCGTCCGGAGCACTTGCAATAAAGACAATGTACCGTGTCTGCATTTATCTATCCTTAGACTTTTAATAGACATGCGAAGGGACATTCACAGCATTCGCTTGGACGAAAGACTGGTTACGGTCCTAATAAATACAATATAACCTTAAAATTCAGGTGGTGAGTCTTCATCATTTGTGGAGGAAGACCAAGTCAGCTTAGCAAGCACTAGCCGGCCGAGACAATAACAATATCCGAGGGTGCCGTGTTCGATCTTCGTGAAGCGCGTCGGATTGCATTATACGGTATTCATCGTATAGTATCGGCTGTTCCTAGTTTGGGAAGAAACGAAGATAATTTGGTGAATGTGTTGGTGGTCTTAGGCACCTAATAGTTAGAATACTTGTGTCTTCTTGTGTAAATTTTAGTTTAAGATGTATTCGATACATGAGCGCATGGGATTTATTCATCTCCATGTCCTGAAGGCCAACACTATGCTGGTTTAAGAAGGATTGGGGGCCAAATCCCTTCGTCCGTCCAACGTCATGAAGCCTAAAGTGATGAGTAATATGATTTGATTAAATATGTAGGGACTTTTTCTCTTTAATAAGGGGAAATAAAATATATTAACAATGGTCATTTTAGTGTAGTACATGGACTTCTTCCCTATCTCATGATTTAGTTTTCAATAAGACGAAGATTACATAATTTAGCACAAATAATAGGTTGAGTCATTAATTAAACTTGTTTTCTGTTTATAAAATTACTATCGGTTTATCACTTGTTTACTAGTTGTGTTTGGGGGATTCTTACGCCTACTCTGTATAGAATTAGAGTTAGAATCAGCTCCGTGCCGATGGGATTGACCAACTTGGTTAATGTTACCGTATATTTACTTTCTTATTGTTAGAAATAAGGCATGTCGTTACATTAAGTCCAGAGGTATGAAAACATCAGTGAATTTAGATATGCGTTTTACGTATGGAAGGTCGCCTAAAAATAAATGTACCTGAAATGCCGATTTTTTTCCTGTGGCTATCAATGACCTGAATTCTCCGGATTTAACATGAACGTGAACCGTGCTAAGGATGGATTTCGTGTGATTAAATGTTAGAGTGATTAGGAATCACGCTAGGCTCAGTTCACGAGTGCGGCTCCCAGAGTTGTGTGTGTGAATTCAAATTTGTGTTAATTAATGTGTCAGAACGCTACCACCGGTTATAATTTCTAATTAATGATCTAAATTTTTTGTTTAAATAGTGGTTTGGTACCACGGGATAATAATTATATATTCGCGACCGTTAAAATTAATGGGAATGTAAAGTTACACCGTTCGGAAATTCGTGGAGACTAAACTCAGAAAAACAAACAAATGTTAAGGGGTTAAATTGAATAACATACAGTTAATGAACAAATGATTGTACTGTTTCCTCGATTGAACATAGTCACAAGTGAACTCTGTGAACGATGATTGAGGAATATTACTTTGGTGTATGAGAAACGAAGGATTTCTGCATCGGGGATATTTTAAATAGGCTGCGATAAAATAAGGAATATAGGAATATTACTTTGATGTAAGGGTAAAGAAGGGTTTACCCATTATGGGTATTTATAAGTGAGCAATGATGGGAGAAATAAGGAATCTACGAGAAACACAGAAAATACTTTACGCCCAGGTGACTAGAATATGGAATAAGCGGCATGTGTGACGTATGCGGAGTAAGACTGATCTACGAGGAATGGTACGAACGAGAAGGATAGGCTACATGTATGGATAGTGAAGTACTGCGGCCCCAAAGATCAGAGATGGTGATATTGTCCGCATAAGTGTTTGAATGGTGGAATATTAATTATGACAGTCTAAACGAATTTAAAAGAGACCCATGTTAATAATAATAATAATAATAATAATAATAATAATAATAATAATAATACAGATTTTTCAATGTTCGTAACCTATTCATGATAATATTTCGACGATCGTAAACAAACAAGAATAACAATAACGTACCTATGATAGTAAGCTAATAATTACCATAATGCATAGTTAGGCTAGTGTTCTTCCGTCGAAATTCCCCCGTGTTACGTTAACATTTCTGGGATAGGATTCCATTTTCTTCACAATTTGGTTAACGTCACACTGACACAGATCAAAATATTTATGAAGAACACTGATAATAATATTTGTGGTCGGCGTGAATCGCATTGGCTTCGGCCGACAAGTTAGGCTTCCCTTGGATGCCTATGTTCACAAACCTTGTGATTGAGACCAAGGCTGGTAAATGTTATAATTGCATGAGATTGTTAGAGACACCTTCCGATATTTTCATATGTCGAATAGACAATGGTAAATAATAAATTGAGGCTCAATTTGTCGACCTATAACTGGCATGCTCGTAACTCTGCATAGTTAGGCTAGTGTTCTTCCGTCTAAATTCCCCTCTGTTACGATAACATTTCTGGGATAGGATTCCATTTTTTCACAATTGGCTTAACGTCGCACCGACGCAGACAGGCCTTATTGCGGCGATGCGATAGGAAAGGCCTAGGAGTTGGAAGGAAGTGGCCGTGGCCTTAATTAAGGTACAGCCTCAGCATTTGCCTGGTGTGGAAATGGGAAACCACGGAAACCCATCTTCAGGGCTGTCGACAGTGGGGCTCGAACCCACTATATCCCGGATGCAAGCTCACAGGTGCGCGGCCCTAACCGCACGGCCAACTCACCCGGTGGGTAGGATTCCGGGTTACCTTATATGTGAATAGCTCCGGAGCTAACTCATCTATTGGACCGTGGAGGCGACCTTAAGGCTGGTTTTTTCTCGCACCCAAGTCTCCTGACATGGTTTCAGGTTTACATGTCCATGTATACGGGTCAGTAGTGCTATCCCGCGGGTCAGTTCGACCGATTCAGGTCTACGTGCACAAGTACACGGGTCGCACTTCGACTTCATGTAATAATTATTCTTGTCATCAAAGTGATAGGATGGTGATGATGCAATTTGTGTCTAATTGTCAGGTTTCTTGTTGTCGTTGTATTTGAAGTATCTGTCAGAAAATAAACATTGCATAGTACTTTAAATAAATTTCTCCTTTATCAATTCAAAAGGAATGAGTTCCATTTTCTTAGCTTTGTAGCTTGTTTTTTCCTGTACCGAGCTCGATAGCTGCAGTCGCTTAAGAGCAGCCAGTATCCAGTATTCGGGAGATAGTAGGTTCGAACCCCATTGTCGGCAGCCCTGAAAATGTTTTTCCGTGGTTTCCCATTTTCACACCAGGCAAATGCTGGGGATGTACCTTAATTAAGGCCACGGCCGCTTCCTTCCCACTCCTAGCCCTTTCCTATCCCATCGTCGCCATAATACCTGTCTGTGTCGGTGCGACGTAAAGCAAAAAAAAGTTTTTCCTGCCTGTGGTAAGTTTTTATGTCATTTGTTAGTCCTTCTGTAGAGTCTTCCTTTTGAGTTTCATGGATGAGACTTTGCCATTATTTAAATTTGCATGTCCCGTTCACCCCTGTAGTTTTACTTGAGCAGGTTATGAAAATTATATTTGATATCAGACTTTTAAAGATTAACCGAACATCCCTGAGATAAATGCTAGTCTGGAACTCCGGCGTGAGCGGTTACAATATTAAACATGATATATTTTTCTTGCATTACCCGGAATCCATCCTCTAAAAATAACCATGTATTTTTATGAATTTCAATCCATATCTGAGAACGCCCAGTCCAAATTTGTAACATGCACATTGTAGATGTTGAATCTGATACCAAAATTATTTGCGATGGTTTCAGTAAGGAATTGGTATCGAGGTGAAGTATCCGGAGACGCCTTGGAATCTCAAAAGGTCAAGGTTTAATAAATATATTATATTACTCCCCTACTATATCCTGTATACAGGAAAAATCTTTGTAACGTTGTGGTTACTGCGAATGTAACTAGTTTCTTTATAGTCAGCCCATGCTCTCCGCTGTGGAACAACGTGCTGTGAAATTCTATCAATATATCATGATGAAGCATTCAAAAATCGTTTTAATTAACTCTCCATTGAATTCTCCAAAAGTGCTTATACACCATTTCAGCAGTTGCGCGTTCCATTCCATTACCATTATCAGTTCGATATCTCGCTAAAATATCGAGTCCATGTAAGAAGAAAACGAGTAATTGTGGAAGTTTTTATATACACGCAATATACTTAATCAGTGTAATATATGATTTTTGTGCCAACCGATGTATATGTATGACAAGAACTGATGGAGTTATCTATATAGTATTATTTTCTTGAACTTAAGTTACGTACTTTTGCATTATCGTGGGATGAAATTGCATTTGGCGTTCCATTTCCTCAGGATATAAGTCAGGGAATACATGAAGTTAACTGTGTTAAGTTTTAAAGTACTGTTCTTGTACTGTGTATCGTCTTGGGAGCCTAGGTGTATATAATGTAGCAGAATTTTTTTGAAAGGGGTTTCGGTAACGCAAACTTATACAGGGTTAGTCACCTAAAACACTTAAATTCATTGAAGGTATCCATATGCATCTTTTATAATCCTACATGGTATTATGGGACTCTTAAATATACTGAACTACGTTTTCCTGTAAGGTGTTATATAATCAAGATATCGATGCCAACTTAATTTTTGGAAAAAGAAACTATGCTAATGAATACAGCTCGCATGAAAGTACACGTTTTAAGAGTTCAAAGTTATCTCGCTCCTATCCATTTACCGTTCAAAGGGTGTGGTGGCAATGCACGTGTGGTTGCAGAGTTTTCACCATGCTCTTCTGTCCTGCGCAAGATGCGTCGCTTGATGTAGAGACCTTCCAACCAACTCCTTCATCTGGTCAATCCACCTTGCTGGAGATCTTATTTGGGTTTTTGTTCATTGCACCTTTTCCTCCACGATAATCTGTTCCATAGCTTCAGTCCTCCCAGATATGTGGCCAAAGAATTTCAAAAAATTGTAGGTAATCTTCCTCATGATGCTGACTTGACCTTGAGCTCTTATAGGGTAGAGACGTTTGTCAAGTGCTCTGTTCAGGTTATTATTAGAACTTGGATGTACACCTATATTTTCACCCCTTCAATTTTCCTTCTTTCTGCTTTATTAATTGTCCAGGTTTCAGCTGCTTATGTGGCGGTGGAGAAAACAGAGCATTTACCAGCCCGACCTTGGTGCTGTTAGTGATGGCTCTGTCTCTCCAGATCTTGGTCAAATTCGCCGTCACATTGCGTGCCATTGCAGGGCTTCTCTTGACCTCATCCGGGCAGCCCTCATTGTTCGTTATCGGGGCACCGAGATAAACGAATCTGTTGACCACCTCAAAGCCTCCTAGTGTCTCAGGTGCAGCAAGTTGTTTGTCTGGTCCACGATCGTGATCTCTGATAATCTCCATCTCCCTTGCGCTCGATGCTATGATATGCGTATCGTCTGCATACCTCAACTTGCTAAACGCCTTTCCTCGTACTAGAATGCTTCCTTCCCAGTCTTCCAGCATAGTGCTCATAATGTGCTCTGAATACGTGTTATAGAACAGAGGCGACAGGATTCAGCCTTGTCTGATTACAGCCTCGGTCTTGAGTAGTCGTGAGAGAGTATCGTCAACGCGAACATAGGGCCTGTTGTTACCGTAAAAGTCGTTGACTAAACTGCATTTGTAAAGTGTTCTGCAGTTTCACGTCCTGCAGTACATCCCAGAGTGCATCTCATCTCACGTTGTGGAAGGCTTTCTTGAAGTCGGTGAAGCACAGAAATATCGCAACGTTGATTTTTTAAATTGGTCCCCAGTTTCTCAAGTGCAACTCCTTGGCTGAGTGTCAATATACTACTCTTCTGATCATAGGGCCCTAGGTTCAATTCCCGGACGGGTGAGGAGTTTTAACTATCTTTGTTTAATTATTCTAGCGCGCGGGCTGGGTATTTGTGTTCCCCTTTAACACACATCTTCATTTAAAATACAACATATTATACACTAAATATCACCGCAGAATCATGCAGGGGTTAATACATTCCTCTACGCAGGCTTGGTGTCAGGAATGTCATCCGGAAGTAAAAATAGGCTAAAACCATACAAAGCGCCGATCCGAGGTAATTAGGAAAAGGCCTCGCATAATAAGAAAAGGAAGAAGAAGGGCATTTCCTTTTAGAAACAGTGATAATGTTTAAAATATGATTTAAGGATTTGAAGGCGGGACGTATCACATAGCGCACGATAGCTCAAAGGTAAACACTATATTTTGGACGTGTTGACAAACGTTCTTGATGTCACCAGGGCGACACAGCGTCGAAATATGCAGTTATAGTAAGTGTTAAATTTTATGTGTATCTTACCTGTAAACTTTTCGTAGAACACGCTAATTAAATAAGAGTAAGAATGGTTTATGTTTACAAAATAAAAAAGTATTGGTTTAAAAGTCACTGAAAAATTATGCTTTTGTTTTTGGGTTAGGAAAGTTCACTCTGAGGTCATATATAATAAGTCAAGTAAATGGGGTTATGGAAACACAGTGCTACATTTACAAACAGGACAGTTTCATGCATTCCCAGGTATCTTCCAGAATGTATTGCATACCCTCCGCTATCGAACACTATGTGACAAAATTTACATCTTTGAACCCGTAATAATTTTAACTTCTGTTTCATCATTATTAATTAGTGTAGTTCGATTTTAAAGAAATTATGTTATTACCAATATCTCGGTTATTAACCATCTCAAAGTACAGTAATCCATAGGAGGGAATTTCATGAGCCACTTTCTATGATTTAATAATGCGAAAACAGCATATAGATACATTTAGTGGTTCACTATTTGGGTGTACCAATTTAGTTGACTAAACCAAAATATTTGAATGCTAACCGATTGTGCCTGATGTTAATACTGGAGCTTTGGGTTACTAACCCACTCCATAATCTCCTAAGACAGATTTTCTTGTATCTCCCCAAAGGCAATGAAGGCCCTTGGAGGGGTGAAAAGTAAAGGCTTCCACTATCCGCAACCTCGGCATTGGAAGACTAGTTCTGATGAGTAGTAGACAGAAGAGCTGCCTAAGCTTAATGGATCCACGAGTCCTATTTACCGGTAAATCCAAATAATTTATTGGTAATTGAGTATCATGATTCTTTTAGTGTACAATAATAGCTTTCTTTACCAGCTCGCTGTAGTTGTTTGATATTTTAAACAGATAAGTATGATATATTCGGATGTGTTTTTGTACCAACGTCAGCAGATTTACGAGTAATTTCCCAATTACCTCAATTATGTTATATTTCTCTCAGCCAGATGTTTGTGATGAATTTACAGTGGAGCAGTGACCATACGAGCGACTGTATAATCAGTGGAGCCAAGTGCTAGGCGAAGAAGAATCTGAGCAATGCTTCTCAGCAAAATAGGTAAAACTGTAATGTTGGGAAGGTTATTAAATTGCACTCGTAGACATAGAAATTTGTACATCAGGAAAGAACAAACGTTTATAGGTGTGATGGTACAGGCAAGAGAACGAAGTACTTGCAAGTCTTAGTACCAGGAACATTAATTTGCCCACTTGCTGTACACATGTAGGTTACATTTCTTACCTTGTATGGCAGACTCGTACTAGCATACTCGCGTTAATATGATCCCATATGAAAACAGAAAACTCATGTCATATGACAGCAGATTTAACCAGAGATGTAAGCAATTACGTTAAAAACTTACGAGCACATCGACTTGGAACAAGCTGATACATCAGATCTCCCAAATATTCGATGAGAGATAAATTGTAGACGTATCACGTCTGACAAATACCGTGAACGTCACCTCTTTTCTGAAGACAGTCTACATATGCCATAGACACAGTAGTTCAAGCAACCTCATACAACTTATATGGATGCACCAACATACGAAATTATAATCAGTTTTCTATTGTTCTAGAAATTTAAAAACTTTGGGAGTTATCGAATTTTCTTTACAAGGTACATGATGGCATGCTGGCATTACAGTTGCCTGATAATAGCCAACTCATGGCATATGCGGGTGATGCTTTGCTTCTGGTTCGGGCGAATAATGTGGCCAACATAACTCAGCATACTAACGCAGCTCTGTCACTGGGGTCAAAAGAGAAGTTACACTTCAATCCAGCTAAGACGAAAGCAATTATTTCTACAAGAATTAGGAAGATAAAAGAAAACATTTGTTGATGAATGGCATAGACATCACGCTTGTTAATCAGATGTATTACTTGTGTGTAATACTGGACTAAACGTTAACATTTCGGGCACATTTTAATCACCTTACAAGGACAGCTGCCAGTCTGCTTTCAGGCATAACTAGCGCCACTGAGCGTACATGGGGCCTGAACTCACCCATGTTGAAAACAATATGTGGGGGTGCTGTTGAACCCATTATCACACACTGTGCAACAGCTCTTCAAGATATCCTTTATAAATAGTGGGCCCAAACGAAACTGCCAGATTCAAAGACGTTTCATACTGGGAATCATTCATGGCCATCGCACTGTATTCGCCGACGCAGCGCTGATAATCACTGGAACTGAACCTCTGCATCTGACAGCTGTGTTTAAGGCAGACCTTACTAATTTAAAAAGAGGTTGCAACAGTTCAATTCAAACACCACACTATGATGTTGGAAGGAAGTCACACTTTTTGGTGTCAGGCCATCCTGGCTTGTACGATGAGCGGAACAATATACAATACTGTTTCATATACACTGACGGCTCTCCGATGACTGCCTCAGACCTCAAAACGATCTATTCGGGATGCTCATTCGTTGTGTATATTAATAATTCAGAATTACTTAATAGGGGATGCAGGTTAGCACCTTCTAACGCTATTACTCAAGCAGAACTCTTTGCTAAAAGAGGCAGTAAGGTGGTACTAACAAAATAATTACAGTGCTCAAATATCCAGTGATTCTCAATGTTTCATCACCGCCATAAGATACAAATATAATCTACACCCATGGGTCTCAGACAGTAGCAATTTTATTTTATTTTTAAATTCAATCATAAACAGCAACTTGCATACCTGTTTTAGTTGGGTAAAATGTCATGCTGGAACAGTTGGAAATGAGATGGTAGACATCTGAACAAGGTTATCAGCTCGAAGGGATATAGATTTCAGTTTCTCCACGTGTACCGTATCTCATGTCAAGAAGACATATAGAAGTTGAATTGAAGAGATTTGGAACGCTGTATGGAGAAATAGCATGAAGGGAAGTGTCAACGTCCTTTCCAACCGTTCATCTACGTTTAGGCCTAACCTCAAAATTCTTTGAACCCACTTTTTTTACTTCAAAATATATTTTCTTCTTATTCTTTATCCGTTTAACCGCCAGGGTCGGTTTCTCCCTCCGATTCAGTGAGGGATCCCACCTCTACTGCCTCAAGGGCAGTGTCCTGGAGCTTTAGACTCTCGGTCGGGGGATAAAAATGGGGAGGATGACCAGTACCTCGCTCAGGCGGTCTCACCTGCTATGCTAAAGAGGGGCCTTGCCGGGGGATGGGAAGATTGGAAGGGATAGACAAGGAAGAGGGAAGGAAGCGGCCGTGGCCTTAAGTTATGTACCATCCAAGCATCTGCCTGGAGGAGAAGTGGGAAACTACGGAAAACCACTTCCAGGATGGCTGAGGTGGGAATAGAACCCACATCTACTCAGTTGACCTCCCGAGGCTGAGTGAACCCCGTTCCAGCCCTCGTACCACTTTTCAAATTTCGTGGCAGAGCCGGGAATCGAACCTGGGCCTCCGGGGTTGGCAGCTAATCACACTAACCACTACACCACAGAGGCGGACACGGGAAAATCTGATGAGCCATTTTATTATTTTCGGTAGGGCAGATATAATGGGAAGTATTGTAAACGTGAGAGCGCCACGCAACTGGTATGAGATACAACATGCAACCTTAGAAACACGGAAAATTTTGCACAAATTTGGACCACGAACTGTACCGTACAATAAATTCGGAAATCGTCCTCATTCTCTCCGGACTTTGTTCAGCTTCATCAAATTTCCGTTACTGTCCCGCGCTGTCGTAGGAAAATATAATTTTAGCATATCGCATTAGAAGTGTGAATAGAGCCGTGTTACTTCGCACAAATTCTTGAAGGAAACATGCAATCCACTGCAAATTCCCATGCGAAGAACTGGCACAAGTGTTAGTTCTGATAATATGATTATTTCAGTGGTATGCTAACAGGCCAGGATTAGGGCTCGTGTTTCAGTCTGTCGTAGTGATACAGTTAGTCTGGGGTTCTGCATTATTTTCTTTTCCATAATTTGCTTATTATCGCAGATCCATGTCTGGTGAAACGTAGCGTTTGCAGTGCACTATAACCTCTGTCACAGGTTAGAAAGTTATTGTTACTTTGACTGATACGTCACACACTTGCTTTGATAATAGTATGAAAGTGAGTTAGGTATGAGGGATGCTAGTAATATCATTTTTATAACACCATTCTCTGTTATGAACGGTGAGATAGAACCACTCATAAATTCTGCTAGTGAGCGCATTTCAGTGGGCTGGCAGACTGGCGCCTGCTGGTTCAGTGAATGAAGCAACGGAAAACTAGCTCATTCTTTTTTCTTTAGTAAGCCACATTAGTCCGCCTCTGTGGTATAGTGGTTAGTGTGGTTAGCTGCCACCCCCAGAGGCCCGGGTTCGATTCCCGGCTCTGCCACGAAATTTGAAAAGTGGCACGAGGGCTGGAACGGCGTCCACTCAGCCTCGGGAGGTCAACTGAGTAGAGGGGTGTTCGATTCCCTCCTCAGCCATCCTGGAAGTGGTTTTCCGTCGTTTTACACTTCTCCTGCAGGCAAATGCCTGGATGGTACCTAACTTAAGGCCACGGCCGCTTCCTTTCCTCTTCCTTGTATATCCCTTCGCAATTTCCCATCCCCCCCACAAGGCCCCTGTTCAGCATAGCAAGTGAGGTCGCCTGGGCGAGGTACTGGTCATCCTCCCCAGTTGTATCCCCGACCCAGAGTCTGAAGCTCCAGGACACTGCCCTTGTGGTGGTAGGGGTGGGATCCCTCGCTGTGTCCGAGGGAAAAACCGACCCTGGAGGGTAAACAGATTACGAACGAACGAAGCCTCATTAGTGAAGCATTTGCTATCTCTGACAGCCGCTATGGAGCAATTGGAGGTTCAACTAGCCCTAAACGTGCATATGAAATTAATTTATATTAACAACCTCGGTACCATTACAACTTGAACTTAAGATACACTGCTTATCATTATACCATAATAAATTTCTGGGGTTCAAATTTTGGGAGAAATGATTGGTGACAAATGATACGAAGTGAAGTTGGGGATTTGATGGCAGCGGTCGCGCCTGAAATGTTTCCAACTCTTCTGGGGAACTCCTCAGCGTGCTCCATGTTGCCAGCTAAGCGGGTTAACGAGTCTAGCCAAGTCACATCCGGTCCCGTATAACTCTCTCCGGGAACATTACCGTTGACCGGTGCTCTCGGAGGCCTCGTTATGTTGCTGGCAACTGAGTCTCAATGAAAAACGCTATCGAAGCTTGTCATCGGTCTTTTTATACTCCCCACCTCACTCAGGGTCAAGTATTTCCTATGCGAGCACGGAATAACTACAGATTTTGATATGATCAGACGCCCCTTATTTCAATAATGTTTGGCAAGGTTGCTAGCATAGAGAGATTCAGAATCGGTCAACAAACGAAATACTTCATTTCTAATTTCTCTCATTCGAAGCATAATAGGAATAACTTAGATAAATCCCATTCACAAATATAATAATTTTAAAAAATGTTACACGTAGATTGGCTTAATAATTACCGTACGCATTTTCTTCTTCATAATCTGTTGACCCTCCAGGGTCGGTTTTTTCCCTTGGACTCAGTGAGGGATCCCACCTCTACCGCGGTTAATTTCGCTGGCACGGGGGCTCGGTGTATGTGTCGTCTTCATCATCATTTCATCCTCATAAAGACGCGCAGATCGCCAACGGCGTCAAATCAAAAGACCTGCACATCGCGAGCCTAACTTGTCCTCGGGCACTCCCGGCACTAAAAGCCAAACGCCATTTCATTACAGGACTAATTATGCAATTCGAAGTAGACGTGTTTATTTTCTTTCAGATCTGCTACATCTTTAATTGACAATGCTACGCTGTTTCGGAAAATCATTGTATTTTATTCTACTTCGAATTTCATACTTTTACTATGATCAAAGCAATATGAATACCCTCGGGGCAAATAGCGGGATGTCCAATTTTTGTCGATTGTCAGATTTTTATTCCGTAACGTACTAGACGCTGAACAGTTTCATGCTCACTATGGCACAGGGGAAGAAGGATCATAGTTTAATACAATTGCTAGTTGAAGATTTCTTGTACAGGGAAAAAGGGTGCATGTCCATAGTGAACAATGAAAGAAGTTTGGAGGGAAACAAGTTTTCATTTTAAATCCTCGGCCGACTGCTGAGAGAGTATTGTCTTCAACAATCTCCTACAGTAGCAATACCTCAGTTATTGGGTGGCTGTTGAATCGAAATTATGTGTGACGAAGTATCTGAGCCTGCTTGTTATAAACCCAGGAAGAGAAAGAAGTATGGACGTGTCAGCGATGATTCAAAGAAGTTAAGAGCTCAGAGTTATGCAACTTGTGAAGAATGCAGCTGCAAAAACAAGTGTTTCAGTGAGTTACAAGATTTTGACATACAGAGAATTATTCGTGATTTTAATGCTTTGGATGACTAGAACACACAAGTGCTCACGTGACGAGCCTGATTACAGTCCAGTCGATAACACGGCGAAGGAGTAGGAAGAATGAGGATGAAGGACAATGCCGTGATGCTTCGTAATCCTACAGAATAAGGAGAACTGACGAAGATATAAACGTTGCGATGTTTTAGTATGTCAGAAACACTTCGTATCCCTTCACGGAATAAAGAAAAAACGACTGCAAACTATTTAGCGCCCTTTGAAATTTTGTGGGTTAGCACCTAAGGATGGCGGAAAGAAACACAGCAATTGGTCACTTAAACTTCCACCGGACATTCATGATTGCATTTTCGAGCATATCATGTCCCTCAAGGGCCAACAAAGCCACTACGTAGCTGATACAACGTCTGAAGTTTACCTTCCTGACGATCTTAACATAAAGAAAATGTCTGAAATGTACTGCGAGATGTTCAGTGGGAATTGAGTGCGTTAAGAAACCTACAGAACTATATTTTCTATTGAGTTTAATAGATGGTTTGGCTACCCTAGATCGGACACGAGGGTATGCGACGAGTATGAAGTAAAATTAGAAGCATTAAGTACCGGATTCAACAACATATCAATGGAACAGGTGGACAGGAAGGCCGAACTTGGAAATAAATTTAAATGTTTAGAAACCGAGAAGAAATTACACCTTATAAAAGCACAGATATTCTATCTGCGAAAGCGCAAATCCAAAATCCGAAACAGGAAGTCGGAAGAAGTCTAGAGCTTAGTGATGGACTACCAGAAGAATCTTCCTTTGCCGAACATCTCATCGAACATAGTGTACTACAAACGCCTGTTGTAATTCTACTCATTCAATATTCACCGGATCTCGGATTATAAATCAGTTTTCTACGGATACACAGAAGTTACAGCTATATAATGTGCTTACGAAGTAGTATCCTGTTTTGGACCATTATGTTCGGGTTGAATTATCTGCTTATTTTAACCACCTTGAACTGTTGTGTGACTCGTGCAGTGGCCAAAACAAGAATTGCACCACATGGTGCATGAAAAGAAGAGGTTCAGTTCTATTCGTGTCACATTCCCAATTAGAGGTCATTCCTACCTGCAATGTGACAAAAACACGGGACTAATAAACTCAAAATCACGAACTGAAATGCCTGAAGACTGGAACAACGTAATCAGGAGTGCACAATCAAATCCAAAACCAATTCGAGTTAATGAAGTTGACTATTGGATGCTTCGAGTCTGGACCATGTTCCTAGAATCATTCTACCTGAAGAAGTGCCCTTTTCAATCTACGCTTATCAGGGAGTTTCGAACAGAGGAGAACCTTCCACGAATGAAATTTCTTAGGGACACTTACAATGGTCCCTGTTACTCTTCTGTGTTACGGCCCCCGCGAAGAAATCGCCCTATGAATGAAAAACTATCAGAGGGAGATTTCCTATACCCTGACAGAGCATATAATGGTCAGGATATTATTTTATTTTACATTGTACTGTAAGTTCATACGACCTTCAGACACGACTTTGCATTTTTTGTTACATTTTAGGTGATTTGTCCGTAATACAAGAGAAGTGGCGAGATCTGCAGGCTTAAAAGGTTTTGTGTGGAGCTGAATCCCGGAAGTTCTATGTAGAATTGCCAAGAAAGTGAATCTTCATTAAAAGAGGCATTCGAAAACAGAACCATTGCTTATTTCTATGAAAACTGTTGTATAAAGTAGATAATTCTCTGATTTAATTGCTAGTTGCTTTACGTCGCACCGACACAGATAGGTCTTATTGTGACGATGGGGCAGGAATAGCCTAGGGATGGGAAGGAAGCGGCCTTGGCCTTAATTAAGGTACAGCCACAGCATTTTCCTGGTGTGAAAATGGGAAACCACAGAAAATCATTTTCAGACCTGCCGGCAGTGTGGTTCGAACCCACTATCTCCCGGATGCGAGCTCACAGTTGTGTGCTAATAACCGCACGGCCAACTCGCCCGGTGTTTTTTGATTTCAGAAGTAATGTTGAGATGTGATTTGTTTTGAAATAATTTATGCAATACTAGGTCATGTTCTATAAGCAGCTCTTTGAGTGTTTTACATTTTTAAGTTCAGTGGGCCCCGCTTATTCATTCCTGGTCTTGTCAAAGACTATTTTTCCACTGTAGAGTGAAAAGTTAAGTGAGTTTTCCAACTATTGTTCTTCTAATAAGCAATTATTGTCCTTGCAAATTTTCACCATAGTTCAGTATATTATAGTTCATATAGTTTTTAACCAGCTTCTGAATTATATTGTTTTAAACTTTAAAACCATTTCCTGAGTAATCATCCAAACTGGACATCCCGCCGTTTTCCCCTGGGCTCTTCATATGCAAAACAGAATTTTTCAAAGTATGGATGCATATAGCGTTCATCTCCTACCGACATTAAAGTATACGATTGGGAACATTTTCACTGCATGTTAAGCTGTTACTTACATGCCTACCAAATGGCTATCCTGCATCACGTGGGCGAGTCAGTGCGTCTACCAACCTGAATCTTGAATGATATCGATTCTCTCATGGATAGCGTCTATTGTTTGAAGTAGCCCTGAACTAAGCACAATGTGTTCAACTAAGTATTATTTAAATAAAAATAAAAATAAAGGATACAACATTATATGAAGTAAGATACTGCAATTAGCATGCGGCTAGGCAATTTGAATCACGTAGTTGTCAGCATTTATTAGAGAGGTAGAGGGTTCGAAACCTACTGTCGGCAGCCCTGAGTGTGGGTTTTCTTAGTTTCCCATTTTAAAACTAGGCCACCCTCTCGTCACGCTAAGACCCGTCTGTGTCGGTGGGACGTAAAGAAAATTGTGAAGGTAAGTATTTAAAAACATGTGCACTTCGAATCAACTCATACGCAAATTTTTATTTTCGGCTCTCGTAACGTTTATATCAATTTTGTGTTCCAAAAATTGGCCAAGTAGAAGACATTAGGTGAATGAAATATACGGTTCAACAATAACTGAGTACAGCAATCATATGGGAAATCATATCAATACGTTTTGTTGCTATCTATGCACAAAAAGACGTAGCTTATATTCCCTGGAATAACATCAGGAATAAATTATTGGTAAAGGAGTGATTTTTCCTTGGGTATTCAGACTGCAGGTGACATACGGTATTTTATTCCTCAGCTATAAATTCAAAAGCAAACATTCAGAAATGTATGTATTGGTGCTTTCGCCCCCCGCCCCCTCACTTCCTTAGCCAAAACACATATTTGTATATGTTATGTGTGTATATGTGCGCCTACATCTGTACTGACCTCTTCACTGTAGACAATAATCTTTCCCCAGAATTCTGTATCTCCTTAGTTTAGATTCTAGACACCTGCTACGCTTTATATTGGATTCGGGAGAATATTTCCAATGTTGCTCGAAGCAATATTGGTTTCATGCAGGCCAATAGAGTGTCTTGTTATGTATTCAATAAACCAGCATGGAATCTTGTCCCAGAATATGTTGTTGTTCTTCTTCTGTAAACATGGCTACGAGAGTGTGATTATGCTTGTTGATGATGATGCTTGTTGTTTTAAGGGGCCTAACATCGAAGGTCATCGGCCCAGTGTGATTATTAGGCAGGCAAAAGGTTACATTAAGAGAAATGGGATAGTTGTTTATAATACGGCTCCTGGATCATAATTACAGAGTTTTGATATATTGTAAATTGGTACATCTTATATAACGTAAGCAAGGTGAAATCTACCCCACCAATTTCAGAATTTATAATTGATGCCATTTACTCCGACTTATTTTCTGAATGTTCAGCTTTGACGCCTTCGGTTTGGAGGTCCCGGGCTCGATTCCCGCCTAGGGCTTGAAGATTATAATCGCGTCTGATTAATTCTTCTGGCTTGGGGAATGGGTGTTTGTATTTGTCACATTAATTTTCTCTTCGTATTCAGAAAGCATACCACACTACCAACTATCACAGAAATACGCAATAGTGATTACATCCCTCCATATAGAGTTGGCATCAGGAAGGACGTCCGTCAGTAAAACAGGGCCAAATCCGCATGTGCAACGCAGTTGGCACCGACGACCCCATGGATATGGAAAAAGAGCCAGAAGAAGAACGACAAGAAGAAAATTTATATTCTTTAACTACTCTTGGCCGGTCCCATGCAATAAAGACCTTGTGACTGTAAGGACGATCGCTTCTAAAGCTTCTTAATTGGATCACTGCTGGAGTGTCGACCTTCGGATTTCACGATGGCGGTTTCAAACCTGGCAATAGTAATTGGAATTTTGAATGGTGGGAAAAATATAAATTCCAGATATCTTGACGTCTGGTGCGATCATGTAAAATATATCTGGTGATAAATTTGGTGTTCATGATAAATTTGGTGTTCAGCTCCTCCACCCCACAGCCTTCACAAAACATAAAATAAAATTTAAAACGTAAAAAAATAAAAAAATAAAAAATAAATAAAATAAGACTCAGCCATAAGTTTCCCAAGAGTGATCTGGAGATTGACGTGAAGGAATCCTAGATAACATTAAATAAGCTTACATAACATGTTATCTGTGGCTATAGCCTACCAATGTTGCTCTTATTATTCGTAGTAGTAGTAGTAGTTGTTGTTGTATTAGTGGGATTGCTCCTAAAATAAACGGCTTGCCAAATTTTGTCTGACCTGTAGTTAGTGTAAAGTTTTCGTCGGCAATATTACCTGTTTCGCTTAACCTGGCTCACTACCAGCTATACCAGGCAGCTAATCAGTTTCCGAAACGAGGCCGAGTGAACCTTGTTCCTACACTTAAACGAGCATTGAAATTCTTGAACGGCACAAGAATTGAGTTTGGGTCCTTCAGATGATAGGAAGAGACATTTTGTACACCACGATTTATAAAATACATTATTATTCAGCAAACTTGTCCTCCTCGAATCACTCACGAACCGTCCCAAATATCGATATTCTGTTTTCAATTTCACTAATGGTAACAAGGGGCTCATAATTGTACTTAGAGTACATTTTCATGGCATCATTATCGTCTGAGATAATGGTACAAACATTGTCTTTTTAATTGAACTACACTGTTTTCTACACATAGCTTTATTAACCTACAAATATTACAAATTCAGCACGATTATTTTGAAAAATCCACACATAACACTATCTTGCACCACAATAACACGCAGTTCCCTACACATGTCAGATGCCTCTCACCCTCATCGGAGGGTCTGCCTTACATGGGCTGCACTCGGCTAGAAATAGCCACACAAAATTGAAATAAAAATTTTTAAATCCAGACAAGTATTTCTCGAGAAAATGTAACATCTTCAAACGTGCTTCATTTGCCAGTTGGTGACTGCTCTGTTCGATCCGCGCTATGTATCAAACATGACGAAACTGTTGACAAACAGTGTTGCTTCGCTTTCTTCTGACACCTAGGTATTAGCTATACTGAGACCGTAAATACAGTATAATAAAAGGTATGATTTAACACCTTTAATATCGCCGTAGGTAACAGGTACAGGAAATTCAGATATGTGACGGGTTTCCTTCTTTTTACGATTTGCCTTAGCCAAAACTTTTACTTTTCTCTTCCCGACGATATTAGGTTCGTTATGCCTTTCTCAGCCTTCGTGGCCTGCCTCTTTCTTTTGTTCACCCTTCGAAGAAATCGGACCACTTATTTCTTACTTCTGATTAGTGATTGCCTAGGTATACTAATTAGTTGTACTTCATCAAATAATCCTCACTTCTGTTACTTCCATTACTTTAAAACTTTCAAACTAGGCCTTTATTTCCTTTTATTTATGAATTTTTCTCCTCCTTTCTCTGCCAGATTTCCCACAGCATGGTGGGGATGTGTTGCGATCCATGTCACGCATGTCAATTAGCCCGGTTTTACGGGCGGATGTCCTTCCTGACGTCAGTTATGTATGGTTTCCCTTTTTCATAGTGTTATCGCTAACTCAGGTGGGTTTCCAGTGACGATGGGTTACGGAATGCTTAGGATCTAGAAGGCACCGGTCATGGTCTTAATTAAAGTGAAAATGGTGTGAAAATGGCAAACCACGGAGAACTATTTCATGACTGCCTATTGTATGGTTCGAACCTACCATCACCCGAAAGCAAGCTAACAGCTGAACGGCACACACCGGGCAGTTACGGAGCTCGTTCGGTCTTGTGTGGTTTAATGTCACGTCAGGATAATGTTTTCTAATAGAACCCGTCGCATTTACGTTTTCCTTGTAGCTGTTAACTACGGCGATATTGAAGGTGCTTTATCATACATTTTATCACAGTATACTTACGAGTGCAGGAGGGAGAATACCGAGCTGTCAGAAGAAGGCGAAGCAGCTCTGTATGTCAACAGCCATCACACGCGTCATACGTAGCGTGAATCAAACAGGGCAGTCCCAAGCTGGCATTACATTTTCTCGAGAAGTACTTGTCCGATTTTCAAAATATTCACGATTATGAATTTGTAATGTTTATATGCTTAAAGCTATGTGTACAAATTGCCTTCTGCTATTCCATGATGGATACAGTACTTTAGTATCCATCTCTTGGCACAAGCCAGAGTAAAGTGTAGCTTCCACCGAAGTTCCTGTCTCATCCATGGCTGTGACAATATGGAAGCTGCTGGGGTATGGGTGGTGCTAAGTAATGAGATTCAGAACACGACTAGTGCATCTGAGTGTTATGAAAGGTGTTGCTCATAGGGTCAGTCGTGCTGCAATAGCACTTTCTGACCCAGTGAGGAAAGCAATGGCAAACTACCTTACTGCTCGTCTTGCCTAGTACGCCTCATTTTGGTGCTGCCATTGTTTTTTGCGGTTTCCTTATAACCGCATAAACTTTAGTGGTGCTATTTGAGGATCCAACCAGCCTCTGGGCTGATGACCTAACAGACAGATGTGTAGAAAAATGTGTAGTTAATTAAGAAAACAAAGTTAGTACCATTATATCAGAAGGCATTGACGGTGAAAAAGTACTGTAACTCCATAAATGACCCCTACGTTACCGTTAAAGTGAAAATAGAATGGCGATATTTTTAACGGTTCACGAGTTATTTTAGGCGGGCAATTTAGCTGAATAACCTTATACTGCATGTCCGCACCCAGAGATGACTGTAATAGTTGTTAGATTCTCGCAGTAAATATTTATTACACAGTGCAAGAACAATATGTCGAGTAACATAACAACTGGTGCCTCTAAACTTCATTCGGGAAATCAAGCCTACAATATTAATAATAATAATAATAATAATAATAATAATAATAATAATAATAATAATGTTATTTGCTTTACGTCCCACTAACTACTTTTTAAGGTCTTCGGAGACGCCGAGGTGCCGGAATTTAGTCCCGCAGGAGTTCTTTAACGTGCCAGTAAATCTACCGACACGGGGCTGTCGTATTTGAGCACCTTCAAATACTACCGGACTGAGCCAGGATCGAACCTGCCATGTTGGGGTTAGAAGGCCAGCGCCTTAACCGTCTGAGCCACTCAGCCCGGCGCCTACAATATTAATCCTTCCTTCCTCCGAAATACATAATCTTGCTAAATATGAAACGATCCTATTGGTATTCGACATCATGAATTTAAGCAATAAATAATGGACACTTTATCCAATTACAATGCGCAGACAGACGAAAGAAAGGACAAAATGTTCTTCTTAAGATTCATTTCGTATAATATTATTACTTCGTTGATTTATAAGATGTTAAAAAAATAAGTTTTCTGGTTGATTCCGAAGTTACTTATTGCGCATGAGCTAGTTTCAGAAATCAGCTATTCAGTTGCATATTAGACCATTTTAGAAACACTTCATTTGTGGTTCAAATGAGTGATTATTCTTCTAACCTAAACTGAATCAACAATAATAAAAGTACAGAGACGAGAAACAGAAACCTTAATTCTGGCTCCGTATCTTAAGGAAAGAAGGTGGAGAAGGCGTCCACTCCGTCCACAAGCCTTGTCCTGCAGTAGCGACACAGTTGCCAATGGCATGGAATGATAGGGCCTAGCTGTGCTGAAGGCGCCACTACGATCAAAGGTTCAAAGTGCAATGAACAAACAGGATTAATGAACCATGAGGTTCCACTACATTAGATATCAATCAGTCACCAGGGAAACCGTTTTTAGATGTAATGTGGTCTGGCTTCTATGTAAAAATATGTTGAAAACAAATAGCTGTATTTCAGTTTCTCTTCTACATTTCATTTGTACAAATGTGAGCCCTTAACCGAGAAAAAGTTGCATCTGATATTGTTATAGAACTAACTAACTACAAATGCTTTCATTCCCCACCCTGAAGGGGTGGGGCGGGCCACCTAGAGGGTAACGCCCTCTCTCTGGCCAAGAGATGCGGGCAGGTTGGGGAGATGTGACGGAAGAAGGAGGTGGGTAAAGGATGTGAATATGTAGGAGATGGCGAGGTGCTTTATTATATCAAGGGGTTTACAATAGGAAGTACAGAAAAGTTTTCAACAGTAGTATTACAGATTTACAATATTGGGTTACATACATAGAGTTTACAGATACATACAGTGTTGAAAGTATTAGTGGATTTGACGTGAAGGTTTAGTGGGTGGCATTAGGGTGGGGTTGGGATGTAAGGAGGTAGAGAGTTGATGTGATGTTGGCAATGGATGTGGCGAGGAGACGGAGTAGGTCTAGTATCGGGAGGGGTGGTAGGAAGAAGCTAGTTTGGGGAATAGGTAGGAATACGGATTGCGGGGGTGGGGTGGGTGGTGGGGTTGTGGGAGTTGTTGGGAGAGGAGAGCCTAGTAAGGGGTGGAGAGCGAGAGTGCTCTACTCGGAGGTGCTGGCTGTGAATTCGGACGCCGGTGGTTATTATTGCTGTGCTTCTTCTTCGGAGGGGAGTTGAATCCGCACCATGAATGTTGGACCATTACTGTTGTGGATGCGAAATGCCCGGAGGGCTGGGACGCCTGCTGTTTGGAGTTCTTCTACTATGTCTCTTGTTGCGATGGCTGGGTCAATGCCTCGTATTACAGAGCTTGTAAATGGTGGCTGCTGAGGTGCTGGTGCTGCGGCGGTTGTATTGTCTTGAGAGGCTGGCTGTGCTGTGGTGGTTGCATCTGTTGGGTTGGCAGGGGTTGCTGATGACTTGGTGGTGTAGTGTTTGGGGTGGTGATGGGAGAGGGGTGGGTGGTCGTGGTAGTGATGATGGAAGTAATGGGAGGATTGTAGGCCGAAGTGGTGATGGTGGTAGTAGTAGTAGTAGTAGTAGTAGTTGGTGAGGAGGAAATGGTGGTAGGAGGCGGTGGAGGCTGCTGAGTTGTGCTAGGTTGGTATTCGTTGACGGTGGGAAGAATGGTATAATTATTGAACATTTGTTCCAAGATGTATTCTGGGGTTGGCACTACTTGATGAATTCTGTCTTTTATCTTCGCGCCGCAGGCTTCTAGGATTGCTGTGTCATCGCCGTCTCGTAGATAAGCTAGGACCTGAGTTAAAGGCCGGGAGGTTGTTCGGTCCACGAGCCTGCGAATGTCGTGGACTCGGGAGCCGGACTTGCGAAGTTCACGTAGGATGGAGTACTCCATGAGGGCGGTGTCCACACCTGTGATGAGGTAGGAATACATGAGATATTGTGATGTAGTGGGGAGGCGACAGCCAACTAGGCGTCTGCGTATTAATTATTCTTGGGCCGACTGGGTAGCAAATAAAGTTGAGGGCCACCTAGCCGCAAAAATTTTGAGTTGTGTTGGTGATTCTGAGTTTGGTGTGTTGTCATCCCTCTGTCATAGAAGGGCCGATAACAATCATGTACCGGTATGTGTTGCTAATATGTTACAAGCAACCACAATTACTTGTCCGGATCACTGAGTAAAATGCAACCCTTTAACTTGCGTCACTATTCATGTCGTGATCATTGCAATCGGACTTTCAATTTTCTGCCTACAAAGAGGAATATAATTATTTCAAAAAGATATAATTTGAAAACCTTGATTTCAACCATGGCCGCCTTATTGAGAACACAGTGGTAACGTGACAGTGCTATAAGGGTACTTATCACCGACTACTTGTCCGACTTGTTGGTTGAACCGTCAGCGTACTGGCCTTCGGTTCAGAGGGTCCCGGGTTCGATTCCCGGCCGGGTAGGGGATTTTAACCTTAATTGGTTAATTCCAATGGCATGGGGGCTGGGTGTATGTGTTGTCTTCATCATCATTTCATCCTCATCACGACGCGCAAGTCGCCTACGGGAGTCAAATAGAAAGACCTGCACCTGGCGAGCCGAACTTATCCTGGGATATTCCGGCAATAGAATATCTTATCGGTACTTTATTTTAGGGGCTTCGGGCGTGTCCTTATCTGCGTAATTCAGCGTATGAAGGGCCTGGACCCTTGTCTGAATGGTCATCGTAGTAGCCTGCAGTTCAAAGATCACTTGTTCGATTCCTGGCAGACAATTCCTCTCGTTCGGTGCTAGGTTTTTGTGTTCGGCTTAAAACATTAATTTTCATACACCACATCACACTACAAACCACCATAAAATCACGTATTAGTGAACACACCCTTCCACATATGGTTGGCGTCAGGAAAGGCACCCGGCCGTAAAACTGAGCTCAGTCAGCATTACTGCCAACCCTATGTAGTTGGGAAAGAGGAAGGATGAGGAAGAAGGAAAATTGAGTATATGTAGGAGTTACTTGGCCTGAGGTTTTGAGATATTGACAGTATTCTAGGTGTAACTGTACGATTACGGCATGAAATGCGGACCTGAAATTCCTATTTCCATCATGTGAGAAGATACAGAAATAGATTATTATAATATTATTATTGCTATTTTGATTTTCGTCCCACCGATACAGACAGGTCTTATGGCGATGATGGGATAGGAAAGGCCTAGGAGTTGGAAAAAAGCGGCCGCGTCCTTAATTATGGTACAGCCTGGTGTGAAAATGGGAAACCACGAAAAACAATCTCCAGGGTTGCCGACAGTGGAGTTCGAATTCACTATCTGCCGGATACAAGCTCATAGCTGCGGGACCATAACCGCACGGCCAGCTTGCCCGGTACAAAAATAAAAGATCAAATTTTAAGAAAATTCGTCCTGATGTCCTCGTTTAACAACATGCTGCCGATAAAAAGAAGAAAATTATTTACGTAGTGTGCTCTACGGTAAGCGTAAGAATTTCTTCCTTGTTTTTCTATCGCTTTTCCCATATCTGTGGGGTGCGAACTGTGTCACACATGTGGATTTGGCCCTGGTTTACGGCCGGATGCCTTTCCTGACGCCAACCCTATATGGAGGGATGTAATCACTATTGCGCGTATCTGTGGTGGTTGGTAGTGTAGTGTGTTGTCTGAATGTGAAGAGGAAAGTGTCTGGACAAATACGAACACCCAGTCCCCGGGCCAGAAGAATCAATCAGAGGTGATTAAAATCAGCGACCCAGCCGGGACCCTCTGAACCGTAGCCCTCAACGCTGACATTCATCCAATGAGTCGGACTAAGCGTAAAGAGTCCATAACGGTAATTATCCTGACGTGGACTTGTACCTTTAATTCAAGATCACGTCAGTCATAAACTGGTTCAGAATTCAAATTTTAGATCAAGACTAATGACGGTCCATGTTCTTAATAGAGGCGTAGTGATGTTCGGCTCCGTTGCTAAATCGTTAGTCTGATGGATTTTGGCACAGGGGATCTCGGGTACAATTAATTCTCTGCTGGGTCGGCGATTTTAACCATAACTGGTTAATTCAAGTGGCTCGGGGCCTGGGTGTGTGTGCCGTCTTCATCAATAGAATTCATCCTTGGTAGGGGCCCATCCTCGCATCATGCGCAGGTATAATATAATTTCGTGTGGCTATTACCAGCCGAGTGCAGCCCTTGTAAGGCAGACCCTCCGATGAGGGTGGGCGGCATCTGCCATGTGTAGGTAACTGCGTGTTATTGTGGTGGAAGATAGCGTTATGTGTGGTGTGTGAGTTGCAGGGATGTTGAGGACAGCACAAATACCCAGCCCCCGGGCCATTGGAATTAACCAATGAAGGTTAAAATCCCCGACCCGGCCGGGAATCGAACCCGGGACCCTCTAAACCGAAGGCCAGCACGCTGACCATTCAGACAACGAGTCGGACAAGCGCAGGTCACCTATACGGCATCATCTCCAAGACCTGCACTAGGGCTTTTTGGAGGCCACACGTCATTATTATTATTATATTAATATTTTGCTATTAGACAAATAGTACATTGGGTGCTTTAGAATATATATCTAGGGACAGTCGATAGATACACTCATTATTTTACCTTATAGTTCAAATTATATCACAGGAAGTTTTATTATCATGAGAAGTTATTTGCTACATGCGCAGCAACCGTCTGATTATTTACTTTTTCGAACTTCCTCAGCATCATTTTATATAGGTGGTATCACTGGGTAGACCCTGGCAGTAAATACTCTATTTATGTGAGAAATGCTCGTTAAAAAGCCCATCAAAGTTGAAGGTGAAAAGAAGAAAACTTACTGCTGTACAGTGTATCGTCGTTGCCGGGGCAAAACCTCCTATGTGATAATATTTTTGGTCACATACTGTCCCGCAGCGCACACATTACGAAGAGCTAGAATGCCTTGATATTATTCACACAATATTGCACCTTAGATGACAGAACATTACCGGCCAAAGTTCTGAGCTAAAAATCTTCACATAGGAGGTTTTGTCCCGGCAGCGACGATATAGTTGTTTTTATTTAGGTAAGAGTTGAAATGAACAATGTTCAATTCACTACTACATATTTAAACACAAGAGAATTATATTAGGGTTTAGAATGTTATTTTTTCTACATTGAAAGACGTACTTCACATGAAAATGAGATCAGGCTCTGATGAGAGAAACGCGAATATAGTAATATAATACAGTGCTCTCATGTTACGATGAACCTCCGCAACATACAGTCGCTAGCCGACTTCTGCTCGCCGGACCGCGTTGTGTGTGTGCGGTGGGGAATGAATTCCGTTATGTTTTTCTTTGCTAGTGGTTTAACGTCGGACTAATACATCGGAGGTTTTCGGGACGCAAGGATAATAATTTTCTAGGATTATTCCCCTACAGTTTTACAAGTTCTAGTCATCTAGACTTAACATTCACCTTGGATCCCCCATTACGGCTATCCTTCATATTATACAGTTGAATCAATCACACAACTCATTATTTTGCTAACACAGTGCCTTAAGTTACTCCTCTACTCCTGATAACGTTTATGATATGTACTGAAACTATTAGCAATATTATTCGTCCTGGAAGCTTAACTGTCCATTTGGAAGTCAATATAAATCGCCGGCCATCCCTTTCTAACCCTAGATGGAAGTACTGGCCCTTACCTGGTAATTGCTCTACTAAACTGACGGTAAAATGTCCAAACACCACACAGGGGTTGTGCTAGATTAACTAACGTTGGTAGGAGTGTTTTTACATCTAAAAAATGACGTTCATTCAAATGACTTGCAAATCACATTAGCGTGGCGGCCCATGACGTTGCCCATCGGGTTAGAGGGGTTGTTCTGTGCGAGAGCGTTAGTTACCTGTGAGGTTGGACGGAGTGACTGTGAATGGTTCTAAAATGCCTTTACGACTACGAAGAGGCCAGTATCAACAGCTCACTGAGGTTGAACGAGGCCGTATAACCTAATAGGGCTATGTGAAGGTGGATTTTCCTTCCGCGTTATTGCAGAATGAGTTGGCAGGAATGTCTCCACTGTGCGTGCATACTGGCAGCAGGCTTCACGAACGGTACGCTCGCAAGAAGACCGGGCTCCGGGCGTCCACATGGCACAACCGAGAGGGAGTACCACCGTATTCGGCGTATGGTTGCTGCGTCTGCAGCAGCAATTCGAGCGCTAGTTGGCACCCCAATGATGCAACAGATTGTTCGAAATCGGTTACTTGAAGGACAGATCCGAGTCAGTCGCCCTGCGGTGTGCATTCCACTTACCCCAAACCAACACCGTCGGTGACTTCAGTGGTGTCAAGCGAGAGCACATTGGAGAATGGAGTTGAGGTCCGTTGTGTTTTGCGATGAAAGCCGGTTCTGCCTTGGTGCTAGTAATGACCATGTGTAGGTTAGAAGGTGGCAAGATGACCACCTGCATTCCACCTGTCTGCGGCGTCGACACACTGGACCTACACCGGGAGTTCTGGTCTTGGGAGCAATTTCCTATGACAACAGGAGCACTCTCGTGGTTATCCCACGCACCTTGACTAAATATGTGTACGTCCGTCTGGTGATTCGACCTGTTGTGCTGCCATTCATGAACAGCATTCCCGGGGGTGTTTTCCAACATGATAATGCACGCCCCCATGCCGCCGCTGATGTAACCCAACGTGCTCTACAGAGTGTCGACATGTTGCCTAGGCCTGATCTTTTCCCCGATCTGTCCCCAATCGAGAACGTATTGTGACATCAGTGGACGACAACTCCAGCGTCATCCACAACCGGCATTAACCGTCCCTATTTTGACCCCCAAGTGCAACAGGCATGGAACTCCATCCCACAAGCTGACATCCGGCACCTGTAAGACACAATGCATGCACGTTTGCATGCCTGCATCCAACAGTCAGGCGATTACTGGTTACTAATAGCCCAGCATGGCAAATTTGCGATGGCTTTTCTCGCGCGGATATTAACCTGTAGTCTTGTACCTTTAATCAATTAAATGTGTTACCTCGACAAATATATTGCCAAATTTCCGTATTGTACATTCCTTATTTCATGGTGTCTGGGTATATTTTTCAGCCAGTGTTCTGTTAATAACATTAGAATCAGCATATATTTTAGCTATTATAGAGAAGTAAACTATGGTAACACATTAAAATCACCCTTATCATTTAGGTAACCCTAGAATTACCCCTTAGGCTTTTCCTATCCCATCGTCGCCATAAGACGTATCTGTGTCGGTGCGACGTAAAGCCACTAGCAGAAAAAAAGAATTACCACTTAACAGGAGCAATCAGGGCTATAACAACAACTATAGGAATAATCAAATGATTCTACCAATACGATAACCCCTTTCAGTTCTTAGGCCTAACCTTAATTACTCTGACCCTAATTCAATTATGACGAGAATTCACACGTGAGGGAACTTACCACGGTCTTCACATCATACCACTGGGCGAGTTGGTCGTGCGGTTAGGGGCGCGCAACTTTGAGTTCGCATCCGAGTGATAGTCGGTTCGAACCCCACTCTCGACAGCCCTGAAGATGGTTTTCCGTGGATTCCCATTTTCACACCAAGAAAATGCTGGGGCTGTACCTTAATTAAGGCCACGGCTGCTACCTTCCCATTCCTAGGCCTTTCCTCTCCCATCGTCGTTATAAGACCTATTTGTGTCGGCGCGACGTAAAGCAAATAGCAAAAATATTATTGTCCCTGAAGTATTCTTCGTTATCTCAATTTTCTGAGCTTTCTTTCACAGAAGCCTCCCACCTAGTATTCAATTTGGAAGCCTTTGAATCCCTGTGGGTATCTAGCCTTTAAACCATTAACAAATCCCCCTTCTCAACACAGCTATTGTCCTTGCTTCAGGTGTACCAGTTACTTCACCTCACCATACTTTAATAGAAGAAAATTATTGTCAAGCCACCCAAAGACTATTCTTCACAATCTTACTAGGCATCCATTTAATTATCCCTCAAGCCTATGAATATATTGAATCCCCTTTTACTATTAGTGACACCGTGCATGGATCAACCTATTTTATAGCAACGCGTTTCCATGGCTTACACGTCATCATTGGAACTACCTTCCTCTTAATATGTTTAATACGATACCTAATATATCATCTTTCTACCAATCACCAATTTGGGTTTGAAGCCACAGCGAGGTACTGACTCTTTGTTGAGGTAGTATGATTATTCCTATATAATTCAAGCTACTGATGAGGAAGATAACATATTTGTTTAATATATATGTACATTTGACTTCCAATAATAAATACTGATTAATTCAAAATAAATAATCTGAATCATATTCATTGTTAAAATATTCACAATTATCTTGACATCAGTTGTAATGGGTTCTAGTCTATCAAAAACTATTACTGACCGGAAAAAGGCTCACCTTTTGATTGTGGGTTTGGACCTATAAGTTTCGCGCAGCTTCCTTTTTCCCTGCGATTTTCTTCTAATTACCGCAATCTTCCTCATCGTTGATGTAGATATTTCCCTCCTACTCTCCGTCATCATTATTATAAACTGATCAAATATCATATCGTTAACAATTATTAGGACATTATTTCTATTTATCCTATTACTAATCTTATACCACGAATGAAAACAAGGCGCCCTTGAATGAGCCTACTAGGGTTGTGGTTAATTATAACATTTGATTCGCACTCAAAAGGTATTGATCTTCAATCTACCTTAAATAAGAAGCGATATATTGTAATCAGTTTCGACATTGCCTTAGATGATTACATCCTTATTTATTAATTGAAACAAAAATAGAGGCTTATTACTATTAATAAGATTGTTGAAATTTATTTTCAATTAGGTGCTGCAGCGTGGGAAAGCACGGAAAACCACTTCGAGGATGGCTGAGGTGGGAATCGAACCCACCTCCACTCAGTTGACCTCCCGAGGCTGAGTGAACCCCGGTCCAGCACTTCGTACCAATTTTCCAATCGTGACAAAGCCGGGAATCGAACACGGGCCTCCGGGTTGGCAGATAATCACACTAACCACTAGACCACAGAGGCGAATATCTATTCTACTACTTTAATTTTAATTTTATTGTTAAGGACAATACGGCTGAAGATGGCTATTATATCATAGGTGAAACATACCCTGTTATTAACATGTAATATCGTTCGACTCATTGGCTGAATATTCAGCGTAGTGGCCTTCGGTTCAGAGGGTGCCGGGTTCGATTCCCAGCTGGGTCGGGGATTTTAACCTTCATTGGTTAATTACGATGGCTCAGGGGCTGGATGTTTGTGCTGTCCCCAACATCCCTGCAACTCACACAAAACACTACCTTCCACCACAATAGCACACAGTGACCTACACGTGGCAGATGCGGCCCACCCTCATCGGAGTGTCTGCCTTACAAGGGCAGTACCCAGCTAGAAATAGCCTCACGAAATTACTAATTATTAACTAGTAACAACGATTTTGATTTTTAATAAATTACATAGTGTATTGAAAAGGTGGAAATCTATGAGATAATTATTTCATGAACTTATACGTAGTTCAATACGGATCCCAGTATGAAATTTATACATTCAACGCCTTGAATTACCTGGGAATATTGAACTGATAGCTTGTAAACTATCTGGCTCCCTCAATGCTCTCTTCAAACTGGACCTAGAATTTTATAAATTCGCATCCCAAGGAATAATGGTAAATATCTTACCCCATACGTTCTAATAAAGTGTATAAATCACATGGACCCTAAAAAATAGGTAATATATATATATCCTTGGAGACATTATTGAATTATAAGACAAAGAAAAGTTATAGATTTCGTATCGTAATCAACACCTTAAAACCCTTACCACCAGGGCCAATAATTTTATCCCACTGCGCGAACAGATTATAGAAGGAGTTGGGAATAAAATAAGACCCAACTCAACATACAACCCCTAAATCGCAATCATCACTAACACTAATATTCTTTTGAAGATACTTTCACCCTCATCATTTAAAGGATGACCAGGCGAGTTGGCCGTGCGGAAAGGGGCGCGCAGCTGTGAGCTTGCATCCGGGAGAGAGTGGGTTCGAACCCCACTGTCGGCAGCCCTGAAGATGGTTTTCCGTGGTTTACCATTTTCACACCAGGCAAATGCTGGGGCTGTACCTTAATTAAGGCCATGGCCGCTTCCTTCCCAGTCCTGGAATTTCCATATCCCATCGTCGCCATAAGACCTATCTGTGTCGGTGCGACGTAAAGCAAATAGAAAAAAACAATGGCATATAAAGGATGAATTGAAGTAGAATTAAATTCACACGTTATGGAATAATGTACTAACCGTAATGAATAACGAACTTTTTAAACTCTAGATAATAATATAGGAATAAGCTGATGTAAGACACCCTACAATTTCCAAAATCAGATCTTTAAAATAAAATACAGCTAAAAAGGGCATCCTAAAAGCTCAAGACTAGAAATATTAAAGTAATATAATAATAATAATAATAATAATAATAATAATAATAATAATAATAATAATAATAATAATAATAATAATAATATAATATAATATAATATAATATGTATATAATATAATATAATATAATAATCAAGAAATATTAAAGTAAGCGGCTGGAAGTGATCAGATTTCTGGGGATATACTAAAGACAATGGGTTGGGATATAGTACCATATCTGAAGTACTTATTTGATTATTGTTTGGTCGGAGGAGCTATACCAGATGAACGGAGAGTTGCTATAGTAGCCCCGGTGTATAAAGGAAAGGGTGATAGACATAAAGCTGAAAATTACAGGCCAGTAAGTTTGACATGCATTGTATGTAAGCTTTGGGAAGTCATTCTTTCTGATTATATTAGACATGTTTGTGAAATTAATAACTGGTTCCATAGAAGGCAATTCGGTTTTAGGAAGGGTTATTCCACTGAAGCTCAACTTGTAGGATTCCAGCAAGATATAGCAGATATCTTGGATTCTGTATCGCGATTGACCTGTCTAAAGCATTTGATAGGGTGGATCATGGGAGACTACTGGCAAAAATGAGTGCAATTGGACTAGACAAAAGAGTGACTGAATGGGTTGCTATATTTCGAGAAAATAGATCTCAGAGAATTAGAGTAGGTGAAGCTTTATCTGACCCTGTAATAATTAAGAGGGGAATTCCTCAAGGCAGTATTATCGGACCATTATGTTTTCTTATATATATAAATGATATGAGTAAAGGAGTGGAATCGGAGGTAAGGCTTTATGCGGATGATGTTATTCTCTATAGAGTGATAAATAAGTTACAAGATTGTGAGCAACTGCAACGTGACATCGAAAATGTTGTGAGATGGACAGCAGGCAATGCTATGTTGATAAACGGGGTTAAAACTCAGGTTGTGAGTTTCACAAATAGGAAAAGTCCTCTTAGTTTTAATTACTGCGTCGATGGGGCGAAAGTTCCTTTTGGGGATCATTGTAAGTATCTAGGTGTTAATATAAGGAAAAATCTTCATTGGGGTAATCACAGAAATGGGATTGTATATAAAGGGTACAGATCTCTGCACATGGTTATGAGGGTGTTTAGGGGTTGTAGTAAGGATGTAAAGGAGAGTGCATATAAGTCTCTGGTAAGACCCCAACTAGAGTATGGTTCCAGTGTATGGGACCCTCACCAGGATTACCTGATTCAAGAACTGGAAAAAATCCAAAGAAAAGAAGCTCGATTTGTTCTGGGTGATTTCCGACAAAAGAGTAGCGTTACTAAAATGTTGCAATGTTTGGGTTGGGAAGAAGTGAGAGAAAGAAGAAGAGCTGTTCGACTAAGTGGTATGTTCCGAGCTGTCAGCGGAGAGATGGCGTGGAATGACATTAGTAGACGAATAAGTTTGAATGGCGTTTATAAAAGTAGGAAAGATCACAATATGAAGATAAAGTTGGAATTCAAGAGGACAAACTTGGAAAAAATATTCATTTATAGGAAGGGGAGTTAGGGATTGGAATAACTTACCAAGGGAGATGTTCAATAAATTTCCAATTTCTTTGAAGTCATTTAGGAAAAGGCTAGGAAAGCAACAGATAGGGAATCTGCCACCTGGGCGGCTGCCCTAAGTGCAGATCAGTATTGATTGATTGATTGATTGATTGATTGATTGATTGATTGATTGATTGATTGATTGATTGATTGATTGATTGATTGATTGATTGATTGATTGATTGATTGTTACAGGTATCTGAATGCAAATATTCCCTACAAAGAGCAACGTGTTGAGAATCCTTTATATTTTGAATTAATGAACCAGCGCATATAAACAACAAAGCCTTAATTAACGCATGAGTGAGCAGATGGAGAAAGGTAACTTTGGAGATCCCATGGCCAAAATTCTTATTTTTAACCCGCAGCTGACTTAACTTTGATAAAGCACTAATCCTTTTGAAATCAAACTCAATATTAGCATCTAAACCAGCTCTAAATACAGATAATCCAGCCATAAGCAGTATAAACCTGTATCAATAAACGCAATGTTAAATTGAATTAGCAAGAAAACCCCAGCTGTTAGTAATGTGGACCAATGAACTAAGGCTGGTACAGGTGTTGGAGCAGCCATTGTCGCTGGAAGTGAAGAAGAAATAGGAACCCGTTCACTCTTAGTTACAGCTACCAGTACCACAATCGCTCTAATTAATATTATAACCAAATAATCCTTACCAGAGTATAGATAAGACACAAAATTCCATCTCCTACATCTTATAATTTAATCAATAGCCATCAACAACGCCACATCTTCATTCCAATTTGCCAGATCGTCTGCAACCCAGCATTATAAGGCTTCACATTCTGGTAACAAATCACCAAACAATAAGAAGCTCATCCTAATCCATTTCAGCCTAATAAAATTCTAATGAAATTTGATCTAATAATCGAAATCATTAGAGACAAGACAAATATTGAAGCTAAAATAATAAACCGATTAATTGCTAAATCACCATACATGTATTCCTCGCTATAAAAAATCAAAAATGAAGTAAACCGTACAAACCCCATAAACAATAAAGATATTCAATCAAATAAAAAGTTATGACAAGAGGTCTTCTCTATAAATTAAACATCTCTCACTCAATAAAATCTACTAAATCATACATAATAAAATAAAAACATTTTAATATTATTCAAACTACTGCTATAATAAATAAAACTTAATAAACGAATAGACAATGACCAAAAAATGGTTTAAAGTACGCTCTTACAACTTTGGCATCACAAAAGGATATTTTCATAAAAGTATCTAAACAAAATCACAAAATACACAAATCTCCCTTCAACACTAGAATATTTAACGGTAATCAATGTAACAACATTAAAATAAATTCACGGCAATGCCCGCTAGAATATGAATAAATCCTATAATACAATACACCATGCTGACTGTAAAAATTTAATTATAATGTAGACTACAAACTGATCTAAAAACGATAATAACATCAACGCAATAATAATTATTCAAGACCAGGCAAGTAGTCTATTAAACCACCCAATCTCCCCTATTAAATTTAGTGAGGGATGTGCCGCCATATTTGACGGACTAAGTATTATCCGCGCACTTTTTAGTGATAGATTTTTGTACTCGTTGGAGAAGTAAGAAGGGTTCCGTTAATACTGCCAACTGAATGGAAATGAAATCTGAATTGAATCGATAATATGATCGATCGATATGAATTTTATAAACCTTTATGATTTTAAGCAAACATCTGTGTCACACACACAATATTTAATACTATATAACATTTCCCGTTGCGAAACGTGTTCCTAGCATGAATTCTATAGTTTAGCTTTGCTGTGTAAACAACAACAGTACGAGTACGTAAAGTGTACGCCAGATGGCGCACAGCGATGATAAGCGATTCTTAGTTTGTGTTTCAAAGGTTGCCAATACGAATTTCTAAGATAACCAAAGTCGACCGCTTCAGCACTAGGGTGTAAATCTATCACTAAAAAGTACGCAGATAATAAAAACCATCCCATATCTCTGGACGGTAAAATTTCATTAAAGCCTTTCTGACAAGTATACTCCGACTACCAAGCCGCTCATCTGTAATATTAGATAGAGCAAATAGACCCGAGGAACACAACCCATGAGCAATTTTAAGAGTATAACGATTGCTTACTTCTAAAACCTCGTATCTCCCAATGCACTTCCTATCCATTTCCTTCCTTAAGACTGGTCACGCCTCTTAACCACATATGGATGTACAGTCCATCAGAACAATTTTCATTGTGTTCATTTTCCTATGCTGACGTGTAAAGGAAAATAAACCTTAAATACATTAAACTGTAGGAGTACTTAAATTCGCCATGAAAACAACATTCCTACAATACGGTATGGTAAGGTCCATTTTCCTTTACACGTCAGCATAGGAAAATGGACACTACGAAAAAGGTTCTGGTGGGCTGCATATAAATATGTGGCTGGGAGGCGTAACCAGTGTTAAGGAATATAATGGATAGGAAGAACATTGTAGCATACGAGGTTTTAGAAGTAAGCTGACGTTAACTTCTACTAAACCCTCAAACAGTCAGCGTTATCAATCTTCCTAATACAACACCTATTTAGGAACATAAGTATAACGATGGCTTTCTTTTAAAACCTCGTATGTCCAAATGTTCTTCCTTGCCATTATATTCCTTAAGACTGGTCACGCCTCGCGGTCATATATTCGTATCCAGTCCATCAGAATAATTTTCGTTGTGTTCATTTTCCTTTGCTAATGTCTAAAGGAAAATGGACGTTACCGTACCATATTGTAGGGATCTTGATAGCGTGGCAAATTTATGCACTCCTACAGTATATTGTATTTAAGGTTCATTTTCCTTTACAAATCGGCAGAGGAAAATGACCATAACGAAAATTATTCTTTTGGACTGCATATAAATATGAGACTGGGAGGCGTGTCCAGTCTTAAGGAATATAATGGATAGGAAGAGTATTCGGACTTACGAGGTTTTTAAAGAAAGCCATCGATAAACAATTAAAGCTTTCAAATCCGTTTGATTTCAATATCTCAAACTAACCAATTCACCTCCTACTAATCTAATCGCAATTCAAACAATTATACTTCAAACCCAAAAACACTATTTTTGAATAAACACGCAACAACAAATAATCCCCTAGCTTTGCGAAGGTAGCGGCCGTGGCCTTAATTATGTTACAGACCAACCACTTTCCTGGTGTGAACATGATAAACCACGGAATACCACCTTGAGGGATGCCGACAGTGGGATTTGAACCCATCATTTCCCAAGCGCAAGCTCACAGCTATGCGATCCTAACCGCACGGCCAACTCGCTCGGTTGTTGCTCAAATCAAGACATTCAGCATTTACAAAGCAAAATAAGCCCACGAATTAAAACTCAAAATTATTAGTACTTTAAATGTGTACAGTTTTATTACTCACCATTTATTTCAGATACTGTTGAAAATAACCTCGTTCCGCAGTGAGATATACCTCACACAGTATAAAAAATTAATTGCCATTTCCTGAAATTCCGCTACCGTAATAGACTGTGCTGAATGTGTTACTTCTACCTTCAGTTATTCTATAGTAAGTGGATTATTTGGGCAAACTTTGCCCTTTAGGGTTCCCCAAAGATAATAATCACAGTAAGTTAGGTCACCTGATCTAGGGTCCATAAACCTGAACTAATTATCTGGTACCGAGCTCGATAGCTGCAGTCGCTTAAGTGGGGCCAGTATTAAGTAATCGGGAGATAGTGGGTTGGAACCCCACTGTTGGCAGCCCTGAAGATGGTTTACCGTGGTTTCCCATTTTCACACTAGGCAAATGGTGGGGCTGTACCTTAATTAAGGCCACGGCCGCTTCCTTCCCATCCCTAGGTCTTTCCCATCCCATCGTCGGCATAAGACCTATCTGTATCGGTGCGATGTGAAGCAAAAAAAAAAAAAAAGAACTCGTTATTAAAACTGGATGTAAATTGTCTACAGAACTAAGAGCGGTATGGTTTGTGGCACCGTCCTGGTGAAAATATGCATAATCTTTTTCGTTCTGTGTCAGTTCATTACAAATTGGACGCTAAATTGTTATCACATACGTATCTGAATTCACGTGGTCATCGAAAAAGTGCAGGCCTAATTATCAGCTACCGCGTTAACCAAACACCATGCACCTATTTTAAAAGGATGCAGTGGAACTTCCAGTGCAATATGCGTGTTCTCAGTACTCCACAATTGCACAGATTGAGAATTTACATATCCGAAAAGATGGAACGATGCCCCGTTACGTATAATAGGTGTACATCCAAATTTTCATTGTAAGTACTTTCTCCAAACGAACATACAACATTATTCTTGAGGCGAAGTTTGTCTAGTGAAGTTCGTGCACAACACTTAGTTTATATCGTAGAAGCTTCACACCAGTTTGGTCGCTTTGTGGACTGACCCTAAGATTATATTCGTTTCTTGCGCCAGACGATTAGGTGATTATTTGGGACTTGCTTCTAACCGCACCCGATGATTATTAGATTTAAAACGAGGCTTTTCCGCAACCACAGTACGTCACAAACAGAACCTGTATTACGCTACGCTATATTTTCCCAAGAGGATATTTACAAGTAAATCTCCGAACGCATTTTCCGTAGCTATCTTTTTTCAACTAATATTCCGTCAAGTAAATGCGCTGTTCAAACAAAAACTTCATTTTCCATTTAGTTACTTAATACACAAGCAACAGACACAATAATATACCAACTAAACATGTGGGCGTATTCCGGTAAAACTCCCGGAAGCACTAACTGGTGGGATGTTATGTACGGTCGGGGGAGCGGAAGTCGGCTGGCAGCTGAATGATGCAGAAGTTTCCTCGTAAAATAAGAGCACTGTATAATATTACATAGCATAATTTGAAAGATGGAACTTGTAATTTGTGGCCGTGACAACTCCGCGCCTTTGTCTTTCAGCACCTTAAATAATCTCTGACGGACAAACTTTGAACACACTCTCTTTTCATCAAATCTCAGCAATTGATACTGGATAGTATCACTTATTTTTAACATACCTTGCCACGCATTCTGTAATCATCCGTTCACATCTTGTAAATCCAAAATAAAATCTCACAATTTAGTAATCTAAGATTTATGCTTTCCTCACTTAACTATCTGCCCTTTTTAGATCTGCAAATCATAGTCATAGCTGGAATTGTTATACAACATTATAGTCATTTATCATATCCCATTTTTAGCAGATGTCGTTTTAGCCAGTCATCTCACAGAAGATTTCATCCATATCTTCTCTAACACTATCTTCCCATGTTCTACAAGGTCTTCCTCCTATTCGCCTTTCTGGTGGTATCCAGTCTAACATTTAATAAGGCCAGCGATATTCGTTCATTCGTTGGACATGACTATACCACTTTTACCAATTAGCTCCTATGGTGCCCTATATATCGTCGGCTTACTTCTAAAACCTCGTTTGTTACAATGTTATTCCTTAAGACTTGTCACGCCTCCCAGCCACATATTCATATGCAATCCATCAGAACATTTTTCGTAGTGTACATTTTCCTATGCCAATGTGTAAAGGAAAATGGACCTTACCACACCGTATTGTAGGGATGTTGTTTTCATGGCGGTTTTAAACACCCCTACAGTTTAACGTACTTAAGGTTCATTTTCCTTTGCAAGTTACCATAGGAAAATGAACACAACGACAATTGTTCTGATGGACTGTACATCCACATGTGCCTGGGAGGCGTGACCAGTTTTAAGGAAGAAAATGGATGGGAAGTGCAGTTTGAGATACGAGATTTTAGAAGTAAGCCATCGATATATTGGTGGCAATATTCGTCCAATTACGCATATCTTTATTTATTACATTGTCTCGCACTGTAAGTTGAGAACAACGCTTTGGGCATCCCATTTCCGTTACATTAAGCTGCCTGTTTAAGATTGACGATGTTTCTCATTCTTATGATCCATATATGACAATAGGGGCTGCCTGGCCTAGGCGGTAAAGGCGTGCTGGCTCGCCCGGAAGGACGTGGGTTCGAATCTCCGTCAGGAAGTCGTAAAATTTAAGAAACGAGATTTCCACTTCCCGAGGTGCATATGGCCCTGAGGTTCACTCAGCCTACACCAAAAATGAGTACCAGGTTAATTCCTGGGGGCAAAGGCGACCTGGCGTAGAGCTAACCACTCTACCCCATAACGTACCGAGGTTAACAATGGTGGAAGCCTTTACCCTCCACTCCTCGAAGGGCCTATATTGCCTGTACGGAGGTGACTTTGCTTTCCTTTGCTTTGCATATATGACAATAATTTCTAATATAGTTCCATTCATTCTAAATTTTGCCCCCGACCTTCTTTTTGTACTCCGAGAACCGAGTATGATCGCCAAGTAAGTGGCTACGAGGTGTGCGTCACGCAGCTATCGGCCTGCATTTGGGTGATAGTGGGCTCTAACCCGACTGTCGGTAGCCCAGAAGATGGTTTTTCCATATTTTCCCTTCTTCACATCATGCAATTGTACCTTAATTAAGTCCATGGCCACTTCTTTCCTACTTCTAGCCCTTTCCTCTCCCATAGTAGCCATAAGATCTATTTGTGTCCGTGCAACGTAAAGCAAATTAAAGAAATACCTGGTAGTCCGTTTGCCATTAAAGTCCGTTTTGATATTTCCGTCTTTCAGGTATCACTACCTTTGTCCATTCTTATAAATGGTATTCAAATTCCATGGAAAAACCTTAATGATGATAGTTCTATCGATGACTAAAATAATAATGATTTACAAACATACTACTCTTTTCACAGTACCAGAGAATACATTACATTGAGTATAATATTGATTAAAGTAATATTTTAATAATTGTCTGGCATAAATCTGTGGCTTGGTTCTAAAAGGGCCAATGTCAAAAAACCTGTTTTTGCGCTATGAGCGTTTGACGTTTTGCTTATAGTTTTCCAATTATTTTTTCCAACAACTAACTTTAAATAACTTTATACTTTCTTTGTGGAAGTCACCTTATTAAACGCTATTTTTTTCTATCGTATTCTTTAAAAATTGCCAGGTCTTTAATCTTTATTGGTAATCTAACATTATTGGCAAGGGCTTATTTAATTAAACGTTAACTGTTCGTTTAGTACTTAACAGAAACATTGTCTCTTTTAACATGTTGCAAGCCGGGATAAAACGCGTTAGTATCAGTTAATGTCTCAATTTCGATAAAAAATGACAGTGGCCCTTTTAGAACCAAGCCACATAAATATTCGGAGGGAACACTATCCTCAATCCCCGAAAGTCAAATAAAAAGCATGATGGACCAAAAAGACAAGCAAAATAGAATAAGAATACTAGTTTACTCAATATGAATATAATAATCAGAAGAGACGGGCGGATAATTCACCATGTTATTCGTAATAAGGAAATGTGCAAATTCGTAATTAAATTATAGGGCATTTTCCCCAATTTCTTCGGTCAGTAATGACTGAATCGGTATTCCCTATTTGAACCTATTACCTGATCTTCAGATAATTATACTAGGTGATACCTAAAAGTAATTACAGTAACATAATTTCGAAAGATGAAACTCTTTCAGCAATTCAAGTAATAGTTGATAAATCACCCAGCACTGGTCACATGTTAATAATAATTTATCGGAGAGAATACGGTTACTGATTTTATTGCTCGTATAGCTACACATATGCTAGAGACATCGCACCTATTACCCAAATTCAAGAAAGCAAAACAATCATTAATATTTAAATCTTGAGATCTGATGTCATTGGTGGTCAATCACAATCGTTCAGTCCTCAGGAGAGTGATTGAGCTAGTTCGTGACCACAAGTTTAAGTCATTCTCCGTGCAAGATGAGCACCAAAGAGGTTTCACAAATTCACCTACAATACTGAACTCGTCATTATTGCAGTCAATATAATGTGAGACGAAGAATAGAAGCAACGCTACTGTAATTTTCCTAGATATTCGTAAAGATTCTGGTATCATCGGCCACAAATATCTTAAAGGAACTCTGGAAAAGTTCTCTGCTCCTTCAAAGCTTTCTTCTCTGATTTTGTCTTTACATTTAGAAGAAATGAATCAAATACAAAATTTAAGTAAACTTTAAAATTAAACCATACCACTTAGAAGGAGCGTTTTGCAGAGATGTCATTTAACTCCAGCGTTATCCATTACACAAACTTGCATAGATCATATTATGAAAGAACTGACCGAGGAGCCTGTTGAAACCGAATATGGATTTCCTCTAACACCCGACTTTAGGCCTTTAACAGTTGTAGGCTTCACAAATGATGCTGTCTTCATCGGAAAAGGTAAGGAATCTGCTCTCAAACTTGCACAATTGGCGGTTCAAGAAGTCAATGACACTGGTTTCGATATTAATTTAAGTATGTACTAACACCTTTCAAGGAAAAATCACTGATGAATGTATCTCATCTTACTGAAGAGACGTCAAGAGCATCTCTCTGCTAGAGATAATCAAATATCTGCGAGTGAACTTTGTGAGTGTTATGACATTCAAACATCAAGATTCAATAATTGACGTCAGATGCTAGTTGGAATCTATATATTCGTCACCTCGTTTACAGTCTAATTAAAAATTCTGTATTCTCTCTACTTCAATAAATTTTCATCTGTTGCACATCAGTTCCAAACTGCCACTCTGAGCAAATTCCTGAAAACTTTCTTGATGATACAGATAAAATTATTAGGTGAACAGTGGAAGTCTTACCAGTTTCCACTAATATGAGAGACAGTATGCTGTACAGTGATAGGTAATTCAAGGGACTGGATCCATTGTGATCGTGTTAAGAGGCAACGCATTCATTCCTTTCGAATACATTTTAATTCCACACCTCCTTACATACTACGTATATGAGGGAACCAAACGAAAAAACCTCAACTGTTCATAAATTCTTAATCTGACATTGGATGACGGCATAAAAGAAGGACGCACTTTTGTGCTTTCAGAATGTAAGAGCCAAGTTGAGAGAAGTCTCATTTAATGAATGGTGTGACCTCTCACCGAAACTGAAAGGAGTTTCCCTTTTTCCCTAAACACACCCCAGCCAATCCGTGGTTTAACCATCTTGAATGATTATCTTGGAGGTAATGTCGTGGTGCTTTGTAAATGACATGTAACACATTGGCCGTATGAGCTATTCCATGAAGGACAATGGACAACAACCGTTGTCGGCACTGCCACAATATTGTAGAAACATTCGCTCACATCTTTGGTTGCCGCCGTCTCAGAGAAGACCTACGAAATACAAGTCATAATGAAATACGATCTGACGTTGCCCAGGCGTTAAGGAACTCGGGTTTTAGTCTTCGACGAGGTTCATGAATTCTTTGTTACAGCCAAAACATATTGCATTGGCATGATATTCTTGAAGGACCATCAAAAGAACTTAAGAATTGATTGAAATATTCCACCCAAATGCTGAAGAACTATATCTCCTGAAATTTTTATTGAAACAATATATTCTATCATTTTAAAATATGTGTGATCTTCTAATTAGTAATTATGTAATTAGCTCCTTAGAATTGCTTTTAAGTTCCTTTTTGCGTTTGCTGTTTTCTTGTTCCTCAATGGAAATATCCATTTCATTCAAGTTGATGTAACTAACTAACTAACTAACTAACTAAATAAATAAATAAATAAATAAATAAATAAATAAATAAATAAATAAATAAATAAATAAATAAATAAGTAAATAAGTAAATAAGTAAATAAATAAATAAATAAATAAATAAATAAATAAATAAATAAATAAATAAATAAATAAATGTGGCCTGTTTATTTCAAGGTCAGCTCGCAATAGATGACAAATGATTTGCAGAAACTATTCTCCTATTATGTATATATCAAAGCAAAGCAAAGCCAACTTCACACAGGGCATTAAGGCCCTCGGATGGGGTGCTTCTACTGCTACTGCTTCTACTATCCTTAACCATGGCACTAGGTTGGTAGAGTGGTTAGCTCTACACCCGGCCGCCTTTGACCCCAGGAATTAATCTGGTACTCATTTATGGTGTAGAGTGAATGAACCTCAGGGCCATGTGCATGTCCGGAAGTGGAAATATCGTTTCTTAAAATTGTTCGACTTCCTGAACGGGAATCAAACCCACGTCATTTCGGGTGAATCAAGCCTCGGCAAGGCAGCCTCTGTAGTTTATAGTGTTACCAATAATAATTTCAATAAGACTTAGAAGACATAAGGTGTCGTTATTTTCCATCAAATCAGCTTCTTTGACGTATCAGTAAATATACTAACACGTCCTTTAAACTTGTGCTTAGGACATAAACATTTAAGCAAATATCTGATGCAACCGACATTAATTTAAATTGACAAGAAAACATGAATGATTTTAACAAAATATGTGTACACTCTGGGACGGTAGTTAGATTAAACCTATCTTCAATTCTCTCAGTGTTACTTCCAGGAAAAGATGTCGAATTGTCACCTTAAAATGTATTGACAGTAATGTAGGGGTAAATTATGTAGCTCACCATCAAAAGTAATATCAGCATGCTTTAACTGTATGACACGAATTGCCAAATTCTCGTACACACGAATTTTCGAGTTCATTGGAGTAACGGAAGGTTAACATTTCGTCTTGATAGTGAGAATATTCATTGGAACATTGAAAGCTGTCCAAAGATCATTGCCCTGTAAATTGGAAGGTGAACAGGTACAAACGGATGCTTCATTTCATCGCATTTATTCTGTAAAAATTCACGGGTTTCAGACACAATACAAAGTCATTTTAGCACTGCAGAATCGAAACGGGATTTCAGTTGGTGATAATCGGATCCACCTTGCCACTTGTCTAGCACATAACACGAGGGGATTTATGGTGAGACTGTGACTGGAACGACGTCATAATCATAACACAGGCTTGGATGCACAACTGTTCGATATCAATATTCGATATCAACTTTCTGGGGATTATACCATGAAACAGATAAGTGGTAATGTACAGGAAGGTTTGAAAATTACGCTCATTAAACATCTGTCTTTACAGGAAATAATGACCGTGCACAATGGATTTCAAGGGTTACAGGACGCATATCGACGACAAATCCGGGAGTGAAGTTGTCTATACAGAGATACCAGAGCTGATAAATCTGATCTCTATAATGGACATCCCTAAGTATCACTTAAAATTGTACTCACTTTACTTACAAGGATTTAAATACCCTTTACGGGAGAAATTTTAAATTTAGGGCAATCAGTTAAACTCAGAATATTGAAAGTAGCCACACAAGGAACAAGTGCAACTGAATTTTGTGTTCAGTTTTATATACCCCATCATAGACGTATTTGATCATTCCTAGAATCATTTTGTCACTGCGCGAGCAATATCGCGTATCTGACAATGTTCTTCCTATCGATTATTTTCCTTACGACCCGTCACACCTCCCATCCACATATGGATATGCAGTCCATCAGAACAATTTTTGTTGTGTTCATTTTCCTATGCTCTGTTTAGAGGAAAATTAACCTTACCATATCGCACTGTAGGAATGTATGTTTTCGAGACGTATATGCGCACTCCGACAGTAGGCCTACAATATATTTAGGTTTCGCTTTCCTTTCCTTTAACCCTCGACATTCGGAACTAGTGGGACTCACTAGCTTATTTACTCAGGCGTGAATACGCGCTAGGAACTCATGGGACGTTTTTCCTAACCAATTTGTTTTCGGAACTCACGGAAATGGAACTCGTGGGACGGAACCCTCATGTCTCTACCGGTACTAGGTTCACTACCAACGGTTTTGATCATGTTTGCGTACCTCACGCAATTTTGTTGGGAATGTTGAATGTAACACTCATCACTGTTAATGTTATGTTGTGAATTCAGTGCACTACGTCGCATGACATACGAGATATGAACCAGTTACCCCTGGGGATTAACAAAACGGTTTAGGAAAAAATGGATGACGGATTCTCTCTCAAACAATTGAGTTTATTATGCCCTTACAATTTTCGTAACTTATTTCCAAACACCTTGTGTATATACGTAGGGTGTTATGGGTATACGTTCAGATATTTTGCTAGTCGGTAAAGAAAAGTTCATCTCACAACACATGCTATGTACGTTTCACCTTATCCTATTAGTTTCCTTATAAAAGAGCCAAATATTTCAGGACGTAATATGTTTAGAATTTCCGTAGTAGGAAACGCTGATTATATCATACTGTCCTCGTAACGTTGAGTCACGTGTTCTACTACAGTAGCAGACTACAGGAGTTGTTGTAACTATTTGCTATCGAATACTAACTCATGTTGCTGTGTTCTTCCCCTAGTCGCTGAGGAAGAGGGGAGGAGGCGCACGTGCCAGACGAGGTCTTGCTGTACTCGTAAACTGCTCTTTCTTTCGTAATAATAATAATAATAATAATAATAATAATAATAATAATAATAATAATAATAATAATAATAATAATAATAATAATAATAATAGTAATAATAATCATAGTAATGAAATGTCGTATGGCTTTCTTAGTGCCGGGATATCCCAGGACGGGTACGGCTCGCCAGGTGCAGGTCTTTCTATTTGATGTCCGTAGGCGACCTGCGCGTCATGATGAGGATGAAATGATGATGAAGACAACACATATACCCAGCTCCCGTGCCATTGGAATTAACCAATTAAGGTTAAAATCCCCGACCCGGCCGGGAATCGAACCCGGGACCCTCTGAACTGAAGTCTAGTACGCTGACCGTTCAGCCAACGGGTCGGACATATTAATAATAATAATGAAATGAAATGAAATGGCGTATGGCTTTTAGTGCAGGGAGTGTCCAAGGATATGTTCAGGTCTTTTGATTTGTCTCCCGTGGCCGACCTGCGCGTCTTAATGAGGATAAAATGTTGATGAAGACGACACATACACCCAGCCCTAAGGCCAGTGAAATTAACCAACGATGGTTGAAATTCCCGACCCTGTCTGGAATCGAACCCAGGGCTCCTGTGACCAAAGGCCAGCACTCTAACCATTTAGCCATGGAGCCGGACAATAATAATAATAATAATAATAATAATAATAATAATAATAATAATAATAATAATAATAATAATGCCATTAGGTTTTACGTCCCACTAACTACTTTTAAGGTATTCGGAGACACCGAGATGCCAGAAGGTTGTCCTACATGAGTTCCTTTACATGCTACTAAATCTACCGATCAGAGGCTGACGTATTTGGGCACCTTCAAATATCATAGGATTGAGCCGAATCGAACTTGCCAAGTTGCGATCAGAAGGCCAGCGTCTACCGTCCAGCTAATCAACCCGGCATTAGAACATTCGTTTCACCATATTTAGGATATTACACACCTATTGAGATCCGTAGTTATAAATGTTGATGAGTGTTTTCTAGGCAGATCATTAATTAGGAGTAGTCAATTTTTCTTCTTCTTCTTCTTATTATTATTAATATTACGCATGACTTCGCTCCATTGATTCATTCCAAAATGTATTCTTGCTTTTATTTTAAATGTACTGTATCTTAAGATCAAGACACTCTTAACTCATCGTATACAAAACAGGTGAAGAAACAATCTGACGCAGTTGTTATGCAAGCAATCCGAGTGGCGTTACACTCAGTTGTGGGGCATGAACCAGTGAATGTGGCCTGGATGTAGGCTCCACGCTACCTGCCCCACTGCCATTGCTGGTAAGTTGTTTCTGCCTGTCCCGCAATGTAGCCGTTTGATTACATAATGCAAACATTTACATGTGCCGAATTAGCTGATATTCACCTCGTTTACGGAGCAGCTGGAGAAACTGCACATGGGGCGAGGAAAAAGTTGTAGAGAAAACGATTTTGAAACCGCCGTATTCCAATGGCCGAACGTTCGTCGCTGTGTCCCAAAGGCTCCGAGACTATAGCTCGCTTCATCCTCGGATCGAGTGTCGCGGACCGTATCGTGATCCCTCGGAAATTCGGCAGGAAGAAGGATTTTTTAATCACTTCTCGAAGAGAGATCGACTGTAAGCACAAGGAGCTTGGAATGTCACGTAGGTACCTCTAACTACACTGCTCTTCTTAGTGTGTTAGTGCGACGTAGAGCAAATTGCAAAAAATAAGATGAACGCAGCAATAAGTTATAATTATTTATTTTAGCACTATACATGTTCTTTTTAAGGATAAACTGTAGGTACGTTTATTTTATGTAGTTTAATAGCACGTACATTATACGTTTGAAACCAAACGTTCCATGTGCTTTAATAATTCACGTTTAATATTGTTCATTTGCACATCCTATCCCATGCATTATTCCCTTGACGCAAGGAACGTTGTTTACGTATACGTCAGCATGATTTTGCCTTGTTCATTCTCCCTTTATGCAATGCAAACCAGGGATAGTAGCATACGTCATGTTCTGTAGTGCCTATTCCAACCCTACTCTCGAATAATTATAATTCCACACAATCTTACAGACTCCACACCGACACAGATAATCAGGCCATTTCTACACGCAGTAGAGCATGGATCTGATGACCACAGTCATCGTAATCCCCTAAAGGACCTAACAGAAACAGAACCCTCGTTATCACCGGCTGCATCTGCGGATCAATGGTAGAGTGTCGGCCTCCGCATTCCAAAATAGCGCATTCAAATCAGACAGAGGTATTCGGATTTTTGAAGGGCGAAGAAAAGTCCATTTGACACTCCATGTTGTACGTGAAATGTCGTATGGCCTTTAGTGCCGGGATATCCCAGGACGGGTTCGGCTCGCCAGGTGCAGGTCTTTCAATTTGACTCCCGTAGGCGACCTGCGCGTCGTAATGAGGATGAAATGATAATGAAGACAACTCATACACCCAGCCCCCGTGCCGTAGGAATTAACCAATTAAGGTTGAAATCCCCGACCCGGCCGGGAATCGAACCCGGGACCCTCTGAACCGAAGGCCAGTACGCTGACCGTTCATCCAACGAGTCAGACATGTCGTACGATGATGGCAAGTAAAAGATCTCCGGTGACACATTTGTGTTTACCGGATAAAATTCATTAAAACTCAACCATAGGCGCCCAAGAGAGATTCGGTTTACTCGGTCTGCCATCTAGTAGGCCTAGAGTAAAACAGAACGTTGAAATTGACGAACAGACAGACAGAGGGTGTTAAATTGAAATGTCTGCACGCGGTAGCTGAGGCTATACCATTATTACAATTATTATTATCATCTCCTGCTCGATACGTCTCCATTAACCGAGATCGATGTCCAAGGGCGTCTGAAGATCTAGATCGGAAAGAAAATGCTAACAGTTTATCGTGGAAAGGCTGTCCTAAATAAACAAAACAGGTTTGGGAAGAATGTTATATAACAAATCATTAACCAGTAGCACCAGCCTTGGAAGGATGCATATACCCGTAAACAAAATCGGTTTAGCAGGAAGGGTTCGTAACTTGCCATAAACCAGTATCTGCCCAAACGCATGAACAAACCCAGTTTGGCAAGGATTTAACAAAACTTGTCATGACTCAGTAGCACCATCCCTTAGCTGTTATCGTGGACAGGTTTTAGTAACTTCTCTAAAAACGTCATATGCCTTTGCTCACGAAAGTAACTTCCAAAGATTACTAAACAATTTATTTATAGTGGTTCTACACATCATTCTCGATTGCTACGAGAAATATCTGCACGCATACCCGTAACAACCTGTATATGATTCCAACAAATCACACATTGTCACGTAGCACCATAGTTTAAGGACACATGACTAATGATTAAATTTAGGACTATGCATGATATTATGGTTAGAAAATTGAACCGCAGGCAGTGAGTCTTGAGATAGGTTCCTTTTGCCATTATTGTTTACCTAGTGTTACATTCATATGCCTGTCTGTTAAACATTACATTTAATTAAATGCACAGTACTTTTCCCCCTCTTCCCGTACTTTGTTGACCTTCAGTTACTTGTTAGGATTATTATGAATGCGATATGCAGTCTATCATAATCTCTCACACACAACCTAAATTTATTTCTTTACTACAGTATTTATTTTCCGTCGCACCGACACGGACAGGTCTTACGGTGACGATTGAAGAGGGAAGGGCTATAACTGGGAAGGTAACGGCTGTGGCCTTACAGCCCCAGCATTTGCTTGGTGTTCAAATGGAGAAACCAGGGCTGCCATCAATTTAAGTTCGAACCCACTATCTCCCAGATGTAAACTGACGACTACATAACCCAAATCGCGTATTCATTCATTCAGTACAGTCTGAATGCACTACTCTAGTATTTGCTTTTATGGTATAATGTATTATGTTTTACTCTCTTGCCATTCACCAACAGATGTACTATGTAAAACAAACAGGGCTTCCTAGCATTGTTTAATTCTGAAACAAACTATCAATCATTAAACAATAGAGCTCTCTCGAGCCCACAGTGCGTCAACTATCTACAGGAATTCAAGTACACATTTGGAGCAGCAGTAATTAATGTATTATTACTCCAAGTCGTGTATCGTCATGGGGTGTTGATGTCATGACCCCACTATTTAACAACACCAAAAGTATTTCCTGAGCTCTGAGTCGTAAAGCGTAAAGCTATCGGAACTAAGAGCACAAGTCTTTCTTAAAATAATTTTACTCCCAGTAAAGTTGGCAATCGCGTCGCAAGCCTGTTAAGCCGATGTGATTATTACGTTTCGCTGGGTAAGCAGCCAGGCGTAGGGCGAACCAAGCCCTACATGTATCTCCGCTGGCCCACTCTCACAGCCCACGCACTTTTGACCACCATATGCTGGTACGCTGCAGACACTGGGCTCCTGTCTACTTTTCCGGGTGAAGCAGACGGTGTCCTTCAGAGTGCACACAAAGTCTTGCCACTGACACATTCCGAGAGGGAATCTATGAAATTCAGAGAAAATGAATACCTGTGACACAGGAACTAAAACTGAAAGATTCGTAAAAATTCCACACTTCTTTTATTTCTGTGCGGAATTTTAACGAAACGAGACGAAAGGAACAATTTACGAACTTTCTTGGCAGTTAAAGGCCGGTACAGTTAACGTGATACTGGGAACACAATATTAAGAAAATATACAACAAATATATTTCTACTCTTCAGAGGTTTCGTTTGAATATCGGTAATAAACGGTAGTGCATACAAACCTTTGTACTTGTTGTTAATGGTGATGGAGTTCTTGTACTTATTATAGCCTTTCATAGCAATATTACACATTTGGGAACCCGGAATTCAAGGATTGACAGCTCTGCGTAATTATTTCGAGTAGAAATTTGTCTGATATTCCGTATTACTATAGTGCCTGTTATGTACTACTAATTTGTCACTAGCTAAAATATCTATTGAAAGGAAACATCTGCGGCTCAGAAAAATATGCGACCCCAATTTTTTAAATATATGGAAGCCATGAATATCAACTTCTGGATAATCGGTCTACTGGTTCTTGGTATCAGATAAGAGGTTTGTAGTGTAGACTTCCAAAGGTTAGTAAACATATAGAAACGTTTCTTATTAAACGACGCAGACATATTCACTGCACGTTTGTGTTACAGAGGTGTTTGCTAGAACTGTTGAGGCGCCAGACTTATTATCCCAACTTAGCAGTTTCGATCCTGGCTCAGACGGACGGTATTTGAAGGTCCTGAAATACGTCAGCCTCGTGTCAGTAGAACCCTATCATCTACTTCTCTACCCAGATACAATTGTTGGACATGTTCCTGCCGTATTTCTGCCTTATCCTCTTCCTTAGAAGTAGTTTTCCATTTGATCTCTTAATATTCATACATTTAGTTTTCCTTTCTCCAAAGGTTTCCTTGATTTTCCTGTATGAAACATCTACCTATCCTAGGACCATACAACCTTCAACATCCTTACACTTCCCTTTCAGCCATTATTCTTTAGCTGTCCTGTACTTTCTATCTACATTCGCTGTGCTGAGTTGCTTAGATGGTTGAGGCGCTGGTCTTCTGATCCCAACATGGTAGCTTCGATCCTGGTTCAGTCCGGTATTATTTGAAGGTGCTCGTCAGCCTCGTGTCGGTACCCTTGCTTCTCCGAAAACCGTAAAAGTAGATATTGGAACGTAAATCAAATAGCATAATAATAATAATAATAATAATAATAATAATAATAATAATAATAATAATAATAATAATAATAATAATAATAATAATAATAATAATAATAATAATAATAATAATAATAATATTATTATTATTATTCGCCTGTATTCTTTTTGCCATCCCATTTTTTGCATTCTTTTACTTTCGTCGTTCGTAAATCCTGTATAGTATATCGTCGGCTTACTCCTAAAACCTCGTATGTTACAATGTTCTTCCTCCCTATTATATACCTTAACACTGGTCACACCTCCCAGCCACATATTTATATGCAATCCATCAGAACATTTTTCGTAGTGTTTATTTTCCTGTGCAGACGTGTAAGGGAAATGCACCTTGCCGTACAGTATAGTAGAGGTGTTGTTTTCCTGGAGAATTTTAGCACTCCTACAGTTCAACGTATTTAAGGTTCATTTTCCTTTACACACACCCATAGGAAAATGAACACAACGACAATTGTTCTGATGGACTGTACATCCAATTGTGACTGGGAGGAGTGACCAATCTTAAGGAAGAAATTGGATAGGAAGTGCATTGGGAGATACGAGGTTTTAGAAGTAAGCCATCGATATCCTGAATTATCCATTAATTCCAAGTTGATCTTTCCATTCCTCCCAAGGTTTCTTCAGCAGCTTTACTGATATCATCTTCACGATTGCTCATTCTTCCTCTACTGTGTTTCCTTCAGTTCTTTTCATTTGGTCATTGAGCAACATGTTCCTGGAAACATTCCCACATACTCTTTTCTTTCAGCTTGTCTAGATAACATCCCCTTGCATTCCTTCCTTTTTTCAGATTCTTGTAGAGTCTCCAGGTTCCGCCCACGTATACAGCCTTCTTTTGTGATGTTCGAACCAAGTGTAACAAGGACTAAATTAAAATCGGCGCAGAATTCAACCAGCCGGCTTCCTTTTTCATTCCTTTTTCCTAACCCGAGTTCTCTGTCTTTATTACCTTTTCTTCCTTGACCTACCGCTGCATTGCTGTCCCGCATCACAATCAGATTCTCGTTACCTTTTACATATTGCATTCAATCTTTTGTCTCTTCATATGTTCTTTGGATTTCGTCATCATCCGCCCAACTAGTGGGCATATAGGCCTGCATTTGTTTTGGGCATTGGTTTGGTGTCTATCGTGACGACAATAATCTTTTCAGTTCGCTGGTCTTAGTAGCTTACCCGCTACCCTATTTTCCTTAGTCATTATTAAACCAACTTCTGCATTTCCCCTGTTTGATTTCGTGTTGAACATTCTGTAGTGGCCTGCCCAAGTATCCTGCTCCTCCTGCCAACGTACTTCCCTTATACGAACTATATCCAAATTAGGTTTATCCATATCCCTTTTCAGATTCTCCAATCTAACACAACGATACAAATTTCTAACATTCCTCACTCCGACTCGTAGGATGTCAGCATTCATCTTCCTGATGATTGCCCCCTCTCGTGTAGTTCCCAGCTGGAGATCCAACAGAAACAGACTTACGCTGAAAATCTGAATATTAGTCAAACTTACATATGATATGTACATTTACTGCGGTCCCTAAGTAAGACACTTTACTTATCATACCACTGTAATTTCAGCAGTTAAGTGATCTCATTCTACGCTTACTCTTGCAGGCAGTAATGTTGTCAATATTGTTATTCAAAAATATATGTCCTCAGAGCTCTAAGATTAAAGATCAGAGGATATCAAGTCAAAATAAATAGATTCGTTCCGTTCCAACTTTTATCTGTGTACAATGAAACTTAAACTTTGAAAACTATTTTTCAGTGATATTGGTACGAGTTGTATAACTTGGCGTTTCATCCCGAATTCCTACAAAATCGTGCTTTTTTCTTCGTATTCGACAGTACGGAAATATTCCTTATGTCAACGTTACGAAAATCATTTTTTTTACATGATGCATTACGGAATAATCCGGCAGGAAAGGAAGTATACGCAATTAAATAAACAGTTACCGATGTCAGCAAATATTGGCTCTGTCCAAGAAAGGTAATCTTACTAGAATTACTTCTCAGCCAAAGCGTTCCTCACTTGTACACATTAATTGCTCAAAAAACTGTTAATTGGATTCATGTTCAATACGTTAAATAAAGTGGTTACTTATTTGAACCCGTCTTCAGCAACAAGTTGTCAAATGCATAATTTGCAAAAGTAAATACGTATGATATACGCTCTCCCTAAAACTACCGTAACTTGCGGCATGTATGTTTCATGTCGTCATGAGTCACCATAATTACCTCAGCAACACGCTAAGTAATGTTGTCTGAAGAATTAATCGGAACAGAAACTTTACTGCACCCAGTTGTTATAATTGTACTAAAAATATCACTAAGAAGGAAGAAGGAATCTAGTCTATAAGTGACTAATCACCTAATTCATAAGTTAGCATCCGTTGAACAGGATTTTAGGGTGTGATTACGTATACATTTTTATTTGTATCAATTGCTGAAGTAAAGTAGCTTCTACGTCTGGAAGATGACGTTGTCCCTCGCTTCTAAGTGGTAACAATAGCACATGATTCTACCTTCTAACTTTGATAAACTTTTGTAGAGCTCAGGTGTGCGCCCAGTAGCCTTATATTAACAAGGCAAGACTCTCCTATTTCCATCTAAACATAAGCTCCTATACCGGAGCTGGTAGTTTCTTGTGTGAGTATTAATTGTCCAACTTCTTGTTTGCAGAGTAGTGGCTTTACAGTTTGGAACAGCTATTATGATACGCTTTGTATAAATGGAAGTTTCCTTAAGAAATTGGTACAGCCAAACCTGTCATTGAGTAAACTGAAGTCAAACCTCATATGTTTAATATAACATTTTCTATTTCTTAGTTTAATAATCGTGTTCCATTATTCCAAACGTCCATATGGATAAATGAACAAAGTTTTATGGAATAGGAAAAAAGGCTTCTCGTTTTCAAATTTTCAGCACTGCCCAGCATTGTAGAGTTCATTGAAACATTGTGGAAAATTGGCCTGTGGAAATTGAAAACCACTGTTTCGATATTACAAGATTTACCTTACTATTAAGGGTAGGCCTATACAGAGACTTGCTTCAGTATTAAGGACATGTGTAAATAAAATACCAGCTGAAAAGTGTAAACTAAAATTTCCTGTTTGTTAACATACATAATACACTAAAAGAAATGTTACTTCATTGCAATTAATATCTTACATTCTTCAATATTTATATATCAACTTTTGATGATTTTTCATTGTTTAAACATTCCAGGCCACAGTATTCTCATCACGCATGCAATTCAGTGTCTTCCTGAGCTATTTCGAGGTTTGAATCAAATCGTTGTTATGTCAGCCACTGGACGCTTGTAAAATCCACAATTTCAGTTTCGGTGACAGAATGTTTCTAAAATATGGAAGTGATGTATTTCACCTTTGATGTTTTCAATGAATTACCTATGTTAATCCTTCGAACATATAAGTTGCTGTAATCCTTTCGTTATTTAGAAATTCCTTATCCTTTTCGATACTGATACCTAAAGTGTTGCGACTTCCTCCAGTAAACAATGCATTACCCACTAAAATGCTTTAAAAAGAATGGACTGCATTCCACATGACGCTGTTCATCTGTCGGATGGGAATGTAATGCCTTAAGCAGACACGTCGGTGCTATTCGACAGAACTAGGTTACCTGCCGGCACTGGGCTTCACCCTCTCCCTTTCTACTATCATACATAACATCATTAATTTCATCTCATTAACTCCTCAGATGTGGTTGACATCAGTAAGGGCATCCGGTCGTAAAAATTTCATACGTGTAGTCACAACTGATTTGTAAGTTGAAAGGCAAATAATGGTCTTCTGGACTTCAGTACTTTTCTCACGCTCGCTTTTAGTCTTTGTTCGCAGCTATAGCCGAGACAGGCCAGTAGTCTTTAATAATACCTTTTGTTTGAGCCACTTAGTACATGTTATTTCAGTACACACTTCTCTTGTTCAGGCAGAAGATTTCAGGATTTTTTGTGAATTTTACTGAGTAGGAATAACATTTGGTGAGAATCGTATGGTGCCATCTGACAAAAATTCATAACAGCATCTATAAATCTAGGTATAAGAATTACTCTTCTAAGTCAATGCAGAAAGGGAATAAAGTCATACCAACGGGGCAGCACTTTAAGTAGGTATCTAGAAATGTTCAGTAAAGAAGGTCTTTCAGTTGGAGGAATTTTTCCGATATCCATATATTATGGTGCTAATCATCCAATGTAACGAAGAAACAATAACGCAACAGGAATAGTCTAAATGTAATAAATAATGCTACTTGCTTTACGTCCCACTAACTTCTTTTATGGTTTTCGGAGACGCCGAGGTGCCGGAATTTCGTCCCGCAGGAGTTCTTTTACGTGCCAGTAAATCTACTGACACGAGGCTGACATATTTGAGCACCTTCAAATTTCACCGGATTGAGCCAGGGTCGAGCCTGCCAAGTTGGGGTCAGAAGGCCAGCGCCTTCACCGTCTGGGCCACTCCGCCCGGCTAGTCTAAATGCATTGGTATCTACAGTGAGTTGGTGTAAATACGTATACTAGGTTAGAATTTGGCACTGAAAGTTTTAGTAACGATGGATGAATGGTGTAAAATCCACAGGTGGACAAGCAATCTAAAACATTCGTAAATCATAGCCGTACCTCAAACACTTCTAATGCCTGTTATAACTCTGGAATATACCAAAAGTCTGAGGCGAATATTCCGTTCATTTAGATCTCAATACCGGCATTAAAAGTGACCATTGTGTGCTTACTTGTGTCCAGACACCTCCACACTTACTACACCCTTGTGAATATTTGAAAGTTGTATAGTTTTACGTAGTTAAATAGGCACTTTCCCCGATTCCCAAACCAAATGTTATTGCATATAGACAGACACGCACGAATGTCTGATGTACTCCACGTTCTTATTAAAAGAAAATTAACCCCAATATACCACAGAGTTGGGATGCATTTTTACAAGTTGCTTTACGTCGCTCCGACACAGATAGGTCTTAGGCCGAGGGTGGGACAGGAAAGGACTAGGGGTGGGGAGGAAATGCCCTTGCCATTAATTAAGGTACAGCACCAGCATTTGCATGGTGAGAAAATGTGAAACCCCGGAAAACAATTTGCAGGGCTGCCGACAGTGGGGTTCGAATCCACTATATCCTGGATACTGGATACTGGCTGCACTTAAACGACTGTAGCTACCGAGGTCGGCGAATGGTTGTTTAAAGATGTATTTATGCTCTCCTACAATGTAATGAAATTTAAGGTTCATTTTCCTTTACATATGAACATAGGAAAATGAACACAACGAAAATTGTTGTAATGAATTGCATATCCGTACGTGGCTGAGAGGCGTGGCGAGTCTTAAGGTATGTATTCACGTTTGAAAATGCGATTTAGATCAAAATAATCAATATTTGGATTTTGATGTCAAATGAAAGCCTGGAATTTCTAGTTAACAAGTATGTAAGTATCATTGACCTGAGACATACGGAAATGCCGTAAATTGCATTTAAATGGACCACTGCGTTCATGATTTCTCTGCTCTGGGGGCGTGGTCAGGTGCTAACATTCACTAGCTTTCCATACTCAAGCAGATTTTTCCACATAATTACATTTCAATACATTTCACTGGTGTTTCCCCATGTAGTACCTTTGTGAACCAAAATATAGTATTGGTTGTCATATGATGTATCTCCGGAGAAGGAATGTTGAATCTTGCATAAATGCTGTGCAATCCAACCATGACTGCCATGTGCTGTGTTATTTGTGTTTATATCGAGTAACTAACTTCTGCTAAGTGAATAATGGGTAGTAATAGACATAGTGGCTATAAAAGAAAGTGCCGTTGCTATCGAAATAAGAATACAATGAATAAACAAAATATTATTGAGACAGTAGTCCAAAATGAGAACAATAAAAAAAAACTTCCCAGTGTCAGTAGTGCTTCTGAGTCAAAAACTTTTCACTTCGCATTATGACAGTAATTGTGGTGATTCTCAAGGTAGTTTTAACATTATATTTAGTGTGGAATGTGTAGAAAAATTGTTATCTTTGCTGGTATGTCCTGTCTATATGAAATGTGGATCAATATCTCTGAAAAACTTCTGTAAACAAATTGGGCTTTTTTTTGTTAGTTTGGTGTGTAGTAGTAATGATTTTCAGTCTGAACCTCAGTGTACATCAAGGAGAATTGGTCACATTCCTGAAATTAATAGAAGAATTGTGTATGGGATACGCTTCAATGGTTGTGGGCGAAGTGAAACAAGAAAATTTTCGTATATTTTGAATTTACCTCCACCGCCCGCACCTGCAGTATATACTGAACATGTCAAGATTCTGGCTGATGTTACCACTGAAAGTATCTGAGGAAGAAAACGACTCAAAGAGGGCAAAATACTACAATAATAGGGACCTACTTATGCAGCAAACCAAACCAAACCCACTGGCACTACAGCCCTTGAAGGGCCTTGGCCTACCAAGCGACAGCTGCTCAGCCCGAAGGCGTGCGGAGTTTGAGGTGTCGTGTGGTTAGCATGAGGAATCCTCTCTGCCGTTATTCCTGGCTTTCTAGACCGGGACCGCTATCTCACCGTCAGGTAGCTCCTCAATTCTAATCACGTAGGCTAAGTGGACCTCGAACCAGCCCTCAGGTCCAGGTAAAAATCCCGGATCTGGCCGGGAATCGAACCCGGATCCTCCGGGTAAGAGGTAGACACACTACCCCTACACGACAGGGCCTGCACTTATGCGTCAGGAGGGTTTTAATTAGTCAAAGTAAGTAATTTCAATCCCGAAATAAGATTCACGTTCAAATTTCCACACAGTGAATTTCTCCAGAGTTTTCATATTTCAAGAAATCATAACGTCTTCAAATTTTAAGTTATAGAATACATTGATATGTCCAATTGGAGCTTATTAAAAGTAGAACGTTTTGAACTAAACATAATAATAAATAAGACTATAATAAAAAGGTACCAAATGAAATACAAATTTTAATAATCTAAAATTTTGGCCGCCATGAAAAATATATTATAAAAAATATGATATCAGTAAAGTCTTATATTATGTTTAGTTAACCACATTATAGGCGTTATTAGGATGAATTATGCGCGAAAATAATTAGAATTGAACTATTTTCCAGAAAGCTATGATTTTTGGAAATTTATGCAAAATTTTGGAGTTTTTTCAATTATTTAGGAAACGGTACCTTAAGTGTGAAATTTTTATAGTATAAATATCTTGCGTAAATGCAAGTATTTCATTGTAAAAATTTCAAAAACATTGATAAAAAAGTATAGATACATTCTGAAACCTTTAGGTCGATATAGAGGGATACCTACCTTTCTTACCTATCAGCAAAGTTCATGAGATCTGTCTCTTGGGTCGTATCGGGTTCTTCGTCACTTGCTGAGGTAAAGGTAGGGTTCAGTAATTCTAATCTATCTACTGGAATGAAAGGTCTGTTTAAAAGATTCCTATTTATTCAGGAAAATTCTGAAGCAATCTGATATGTCAACGGTATCATAGAAGTCAATTGTGTCCACTGGACACCACAATCATTTTTACATAAACGTCAGAACACTGGTGTGAGACTTTAACGTAACTGCCTGACGGGCATTCATACTAGAAACCATTGTCTCAATTATTAATCATTTAAGAAAGGAAAGTCTGGAAATCCTTAAATTCGGCTTCCATGTGATACCACATGTACCATCATAGTGATGCGTTATGGTCCAGCCCTCGTAACACGAACTCTGGACTCTGGGTATAATTAAGGCCGTCCAATCGGTGTGAGCCACACAGTGGTTCTACGACATGGACCCTTAATTGAATCGATGCGACCTGCGTCTATGTCATGGACCGACATCTAATCTTCTAAGTTACTTTAAAGTCATTGTGGATGATGACCGCAAGGAAATGATGCTACAATGGCATATGGCCCTAATCCAAGTCACTGGGGTTGATGACCCCCTGACCATCCAAGTTTCTAGGCTGAAGGCTAAACACAATTAAGTTACATCGGTTGATGACCAAAGTTTCCACTTTACTATCCCAGCACATTCACTGCTCAATCAATCAAAGTTCAATAATTACAACAATAGCAATGCTCACAAACTTTGTGGCAGTAAAATCCATTTCCTTCGGATATGTCCCCTTAATCGTTACTTTATATTTAAATATTCCCCCAGAAAAACAAACTAAAATTTCCAGAATGCATCTCCAAGTTATTCGCTTGATTAAAGTTATTTCAAAATGCGGTTTCACTGAATTTAATAATTAAATAAATTTAAATGTTTTATCGAAATGTTAAAGAACAGTAAATTTTATCTCCGCGGACTCTGGTTTCTTCACAAATTCCTACATTGCTGTGATGTAAATTCAATCTTGTGATGTTTACCTGGCTAGAAAAGAATTGTTACATAATTCATGTCCAGTTATATATCTTGTCTCCTGATCTCACACTTTTAAAATCTAATCTAGTCCTAACCGTTATTAACACTTGGATATCCTAATAATCTACGTACAAACCAAACAACTCGCCATATAGTTACGATGTCATCTCTCGTCATACCATTTATGAATTTTGCACACCCCTCACAGACAAACCGATCATCACAACCCTGAATTTGGTTACTCTGTTCCTTATACTCAAAGTTCGTGATTTCAAATGTTCATTACGTCCCCAATTAAACAAATTTTACAGTATTTCACAATACTCAGATCATTACCGGCTATGAATTTCAACTAAATCCAGCATTTTAACGTTTTCCCCGACCGAGAATACAGTACAATCTCAATTCTACGCCTGTCCCGTTATCACAGCTGAGGCCTCTCGTCCCCAAGTCCGCTTGGCAGTAACATGAAACACCTGGTTTGTTCCAGTTGACTGGCTTATCAAAATGCTCTCTTTAAACTCTGCCGACAAAATTAAACAAATATGATATTCTAACCAACAAAATGCACAGATTATGCTTCAAGATGCCCACACTAATTATACGCGTCGCAAATTAACACTGCTATGGATTTCTATGTATTTCTTTCCATTCCCAACATTATAAAATATACCTCAGGCTATCGTGTCCCGGCTTCAATGACAGGACTCTAACCTGATTCGCACATCTCATCTCAACTCATATAAAACATTCCTCGGGCTTCCGTGTCCCGGCTTCAATGACAGGTCCAACCTGATTCACAAATCTCATACCAACAAAACTAACCTCTGTTTCCCAGCTCCACAATTATCATCGACAAAGAACTGAAATAAAATCCTTACTAGAAATCTCGACGTCTAATATCGCACAATGCATTAATCATGAATAACTTCGCATAAAGGATATCGTATTTAATAACTTGATTTTTACGAGAAAATGACTGAAACATTCTACTAGATCTTTTATTGTCAGTCAGACACAGTTTAAAATGGGCCTAGAAAAAAGTTTCTCTCCGTGACCAAATTCATCACCCTAGGTTCTCACCCGACAGCGCGCTTCCACTCGATTGAAAATGAGTGACCATGGATTTCTACATTATTAACTCAAATTGCAGACAGGAAAAATTTACGTCGACTGAACATCTTAATTTGGCATCACAAAATATAGGCAGTACACTCACACGGATGACGATCTACATTGGACGTGATATCACTTCGGAACCCTATTCAATAACTTTTACAACATTACACGGCACTCGCAAGATTTCAAAAATTTTATCCAAGTGGAAAATAAAACAAATGACTCTTTTAGTCGTATTCTCATATTTACAAAACTTAGTAGGGGTGACCACTGCGTCGTATATCCCCATTCAAATACACTTTTAGAGATCATGAGACAAGATATAAGAGGTAGTAAGATGGAAAGTCACCTACCTCATGTAGTCACACCATTGTTCTTCATAGGGCTCACCTGCGACCCTGGCATTTAATTTAGCCATTTTTACATTCATGGCTGTACAGATCATTATGTTTCTTCAGGTTTTCTGGAATAAAGCATAAAAAAAAGAAAATACCCTTCACTTGTTTGCTGAGCGCACACGATGGACTATAATTATTTCCGCACACGAATTACTTAATCACACTAGAATTTATTCAGTACTTTGACCGTCCTATCTGGTACAATTATTTCACTCAAGAAAACTATCTCCTCATGGAGACAAGACCTAGCCACAATGGCTAAAATCTGCAGTTGAACTCAGTCTACTTTCGTTGGTTTGATTTCGCAGAGCAGCTCAACAATTTTTCGTCCGCTTTGTATCACAAATGCCGGAGAAGGAGACTTCGTCATGGCGTCCCTTCATATATATAGCAGTTACCCCTTCTCTTCGGATATCTCCCTTTGCCGCCAAGAAAATTTCTATAAATTTTCTGACTTAACTGAACTGTAATTTCAAGAGTTTTGAAAGTGACTACATGCTTGCTACATTTCTGGCGGTAGTGTTCATGGACATTTAAAATTTTTACGGGTTCGATTTGTGAGATGATTGACCCCCTTTGATAGGCACTATATTTTTTTGACTCGGCTTGGGTCACGCCATGTACACGCGCTTTGATATAGTTCACAAAAATGACTTGAGCTTCTTCCGCCGTCGACACGTGTGGCTGACGTCACGTACCCCAGAGCGTGGGACCGAAGGTAATCACCCCCTCGTCACGCGTCAAATCCATGCTATCAAGAATCCAACTTTTAGTTTCATTGTTAATTTATGCATAATGTTCTTAGGGCACAAAAGTCATGGGTTCAATACAGATACGTGAATACATACAAGGTTCATTTTCCTTTACATATGAACATAGGAAAATGAACACAACGAAAATTGTTGTAATGAATTGCATATCCGTACGTGGCTGAGAGGCGTGGCGCGTCTTAAGGAAAGTAATGGGCAGGAAGGGTATTGTCAGAAACGTAGTGCTGCTCGCGCAGCAACGATATAGCTGTCACTCCGAGGAAGCAGCCCTTGATAATTACAAAGTGAGAGGCAGGAATAATAACTCAGGAGTTTATTTTTTGCTATTTGTTTTACGTCGCACCGACACAGATAGGTCTTATGGCGACGATGGGGTAGGAAAGGCCTAGGAATGGGAAGGAAGCGGCCGTGGCCTTGATTAAGGTACAGCCCCAGCATTTGCCTGGTGTGAAAATGGGAGACCACGGAAACCACCTTCAGGGCTGCCGACAGTGGGGTTCGAACCCACAATCTCCCGGATGCAAGTTCACAGCTGATGCTCCTAACCGCACGGCCAACTCGCACGGTAACTCAGGTGTTTTAAGGACGTGATTAAACGAAATACACTTCCAGAGAAACCTTTTGGGTTGTTAAAACATGTTGAAGTATTGACTGGTGCAACAAGTGCGGTAGGCATCTTCGAAATGACTAACAGAACCTCTCCGCCTTGACAATGTTGTTATAAGCGTTCGTAACTCTCAATGAGCTGAGAATCAAATTAATAATGTTTTTGGTTTTTATGTCCCACTGGCTACTTTAACGGATTTCGAAGACGCCGAGGTGGCGGAATCTTGTCCAGCAGGTGTCCATTTACGTGCTAGTAAATCTACCGCCATGAGGCTGACGAATTTAAGAACCTTGAAATATCACCGGTGTGAGCCAGGATCGAACCTGCCATATTAATGTAAGAAGGCCAGCGCCCTAACCGACTGAGCCACTCCGCCCGGCTAAGGTGTGGATCATGAAGTTCTCTGAAACTTTCTAGTCTGCAGCATAACGATGTGATTAAAGGTGAGTTTTACTACGATTCCCAGCCCCATCGTCTAGGCGTAGCGTGCCTGCTTCACACCCGGAGTCCCCGGGTTCGATTTCCGGCCAGGTCAAGGACTTTTACCTGGATCCGAGGGCTGATTCGAGGTCATCTCAGCCTACGTGACAATGAGACAGCTGCGCCGGTGTAGAAAAACCGGAATAACGGCCGATATAATTCATTGTGTACCACGCCTCACCTTGCAATCTGCAGATCTTCAGGTTGAGCCACTTGGTTGGGCAAGGTCCATGAGGGCTGCAGTGCCATGGGGTTTCTCTTGATTGTTTGTTTACTAGGCTTGTTCAGTGGTTTCTGGTCCCGCCCAATACTACTCTGAGCTTCATCATGGGTTCACTACGTGGAGTGAGATGGGGTCTTTCCGGTATGTTCTCAAGGATAAGTTGTTATAGAGCAAGCGCTGCTAAATTCTATTGAGAAAAGGTAATCACATTCTGTTGTCGTATAGTTCTCTTATTTAAAAAAGAAAAACTGGTACTGATACATTTCATTCTCTTCGCAGTCTGGCATCGTTGTTTGACGTCACAGGTAGTACACTAGTGTCTTTCAACAATATTCTGTGATTTTTATTTCATGAACATTCGGCTAATATTACTTTTCCTCGTTTTAATAGTTTGCAATTATGTTCTTTTACACGTATTTGCATTCCTGTAGTATTTTTAGTGCCAGTTTGACCATGCTTACTCGAATCCAATATAATCATGCGGCTGAGAGTTCGGCTCCATGGCTAAATGGTTAGCGTTCTGGCCTTTAGTCGCAGGGGTCCTGGGTTCGATTCCCGGCAGGGTCGGGAATATTTACCATCATTGGTTGATTTCGCTGGCACGTGGTCTGGGTGTATGTTTTGTATTCATCATCATTCCATCCTCATCACGAGACGTAGGTCACCTACGGGAATCAACTCAAAAGATCTGCGCCTGGCGACCCGAACATGTCCCCGGACACTCCCGGCACCAAAAACCATATGCCATTTAATTTTTCATTCATGTGACTCAGAGTGAATTTCTATTGATATTTGTGTTTCCAAGGAACACACTGGCTTTCTTGTGTGAGCTTGTAGACTTCATATTGAACATTCTTGAACAGCACTCAGATAATATCCATTTCTTTTTTACAAGCTAGTGAACTTATAATCATATACATCCCCTTTCCAATTATTGTCTTATTAATAATAATGTTATTGATTTTACTTCCCTCTGACTGCAATTATGGTTTTCAGAGACGGTGATGTGCCGGAATTTTATTCCGCAGGAGTTCATCAACGTGCCAGTAAACCTACTGACACAAGATTCACAAAATTTGAGCACCTTGAAATACCACCGGACTGAGCCAGGATCGAACCTGCCAAATTGGACTCAGAAGGACAGCGCTCTACCGTCCGAGGTACTCAGCCGGCTGTGTTAAAATAAGGCAATAGTAATTATCCCTGCCCCCTTGGAGCTCGTGTTCAGTAAGTACTGACGTGGTAGCTAGGTCTCTAAAGGTACAAATTCACTTTGAAAAATTTCATTTCACATGTTTCCGTAAAAGTTATTCTATAAACACAGGCGAAAATATGTGCTCCAATTTTTTTTTTTTTTTTTTTTTTTGCGAGTTGCTTTACGTCGCACCGACACAGATAGGTCTTATGGCGACAATGGGGCAGGGAAGAGCTAGGAGTGAGAAGGAAGCGGCCGTGGCCTTAATTAAGGTACAGCCCCAGCATTTGCCTGGTATGAAAATGGGAAACCACGGAAAACCATTTTTAGGGCTGCCGACAGTGGGGTTCGAACCTACTATCTCCCGAATAATGGATACTGGCCGCATATAAGCGACTGCAACTATCGAGCTCGGTAAGAGCTCCAATTAAAAGGTCATTTAAAACTATTCATATCTCATTACTGTATGATATAAAAATAATTCAGCACTTCTAAGTGAGGTCCTCTATCGAGCACATTGGGAAGAGAAAAAATACATCTTGTCACGTTAAGACAGATCGGCTTCGTGGCTAACAGCAACTTGGGCTTCGGGCTACAGCGTATTAGGGTCGATTCTAAGATTGTAATTATGAACAGTTAATTCCCTTGACTGAGGGACTTGGCGTTCGTTTCGTCCCATGAATTCCACCACATTAACACACATTTTCCTCTACGTCACAAGTAGTAGATTTTGAGAGCTTCAGCCGCCGCCTCCTCTCACGCACCTGGGAGAGACCTGCTCCACCCGGAGCTGTGCCGTCACAGTGCGGGCAATTTGAAAAGTAGGGCGGCTGGCTACGTGTGCGAGCTTAACCTCACAGGCTCGGATTCAACTCCAGGCTTAACCTCACTAGGGCGTTAACCTTACAGACCAAAGTTCAATACCTACGAGTGAAAACGTAAACTTACAGGCTCGGATTTACTCCCAAGCTTAACCTAACTAAAAATATAGCACTATACACTATACTTATGGATCTACTGAATGCCTAGAGAGCTACGGTCAGGGGCTCCTTTGTAACTTTGGACCTATTCGTTTTATTAGCGTAACTTTTGGGAACTGACGCAAGGGCTGTTAGGCAAGATGGATGCTGTACACTATTGTTATGGACATATGTCTACTGTCGGATTTTTTATTATGGACACCCGAGTTTAGGCTTTAATTACAAACGAACCAATAGGCCTATTACAATGCGAGTTATACCAATATTTTCCTTGTTTAATTCTACATTAGTGTATATAAGACACATTGTTTTCGACGTTCACTACATATTTTTTATTTGTGGTTATAATAAATATTGCCCGGGTTTTTGGCTTCTTCTCTAGGAAGCGCTCACTTAGGGCTATATACAAGGAAAACTACTTGTCTGGTGGTAATTAAATTTTTATATGATATAACCACATGTATGTGAAGTGTAATACTCAAGTTACAATGTTTTTCAACCACCCCGAAAAAAGTTCTTATCATTTTTCTAAAGCAACTCTTTCTCAGCCCAGGATAAACGTACAATAGCAAACTTGGGCTTGTTTTGAAGCACTCAGTGATGGTTATCAGAAACTACAACAACAGTAACCGCACAGTGTGGTACCGAATTTATGAAGAGTAATATTGAAAGGAGGTTTTGTGTACGCTGGACCGTGCGATTAACAGCAGGCAGGGTGGTGATATCGGGCGCAGTGTTGCCGCGTTCAGTAGTAATCACGCGCGCAACGAAAACAGCTTTTCGTTAATTTTCAACATTTAATTTTATTTCTTCTTATAAATTCCACTTCCCATCACCTTTTCTCATACGGGCTTTGGACCTTCAAAGGCAGGTTTAAAAATGGTTGACTTCCTAATTTAGAAATATCACACTGTACAATTTTTACATGAGTTATTTGCATTATTATTTACATATATTTACAATATTTAATTCTATCAATTTTTTTAGTCTGAAAAATCACTGTGTTCCGATGAAACGGTGCTGCTGTCATTCATGTTGATTATGACTGGCTCAAAATAAGGGACGTTTTCAGACAGTCCATCTTTTTCCCAGTAGTGGTCTTCAATTTTCTTAGCGTGTTTAACACATTGCTTCCAGAGTTCAGGGGCCACGGTACGTAAGGCTTCTCGGCACAAAGCGTTAATTGCTCCCATACCTCTACCATTTTTTAAATGTTAGCCATATTTGTTTTTTCTATTTTCCCTTTTACGTAAGCCCAAATGAGCTCGATTGAATTAAGCTCGCAATGGGCCACTGGTAACCAAACAAGCTGTACATCTGGTCGAAGTCGTTTAGTCAGTTGTTCCAGCGTCTTTACCGGTGTTTGAAAATAAGGCCTGGCAACGACAATCAGCTCTGATTTCGTTAATTTTTTATAACGTCAACTCCAGGTGGTAGTGAAATATTTTTTGATGTTATCCAGGATATAATTTCAGGTTTCAGCCATGACATGTTCGGGTTTTTAGATGAAGGATCGTCCATCATATGATATGGAGCTTGATCTGTAGCGACAGCCGACCTTTGAGGCAATAAGCTCAAGACTTTAGTGAACCATTCTTCATAATGAGTCGAGATCATCTCATTGTGGTAATCACCCCTTCTTTTCTTGCCAATAAAACAAAGTTCTGCACCGTCAAGAAATCCTTCTTCACTTCCGATGTGTAAAATTATGATGCGTTTCCCAGCACCAGACGGTGTTTTGAACCCTCCATGCCATCCATAAATTTGCTGAATGAACCCTCTGTACATTTTATAGTTGTCAAAGTTGTTTTCTAAAGCATCATCCACGTTTTCTTGCTACCCATATTACATAGTATGGTTCTGTCCGCACCAGGTCTCGTCTGTAAAGAAGATATTTTATCCCTGTGCTCTTAAGTCTCTAATTCGTCTAAGGTAGGTATGTCGGGATGCAGCAACTGTCACAGATTCCATTAGCACTGATTTCCTGTTTAGTTTTTTGAATCGGAATCCCAAGCTTCGAACTACTTTCAAAAGCGTAGAAATTGACACATCAGGAAAATCTAACAGTTTCATGCGGAGGCTTTTTAATTGTAGGAAATACCTTATTCATATAAAAATCGTGCATATTTCTTCGTATTGTGCTCAAAGTAAAATCATCGAGATGGATTTTTGGACGCCCCGGTCTCACACACTGCTTCTTTCTTGACCTGAATGACGTATTTCCATCATTCTCCTTTGAATTGGCTCCTACTCTCTTCACTGACGACAGCGATAATCCAAGACAATCTGCCACTTTCTTGTACACAGGGAACCTCTTGTCCCCTACTTTTCCCCCTCACATTGAAAGAAACAAATAGCACTCAAAATCATTGCAAGTTAACCCTCTGATAACGGCGGTTTCAGAGGCATCTTGAAGTGACGTGGCCAATATGCAGAACACAGGACAACTGAAAATAGCTTGCAGACAAACCAAAGCCACGGGCATTCCGTTGCACAACTGCCCGGAACGAGTGTACTGTGTTCGTTGCGCGCGTGATTACTACTGAACGCGGCAACACTGCGCCCGATATCACCACCCTGCCTGCTGTTAATCGCACGGTCCGGCGTACACAAAACCTCCTTTCAACATTACTCTTCATAGATTCGGTACCATACTGTACAGTTACAGTTGTTGCAGTTTCTGATAACCATCACTGAGTGCTTCAAAACAAGCCCAAGTTTGCTGTTGTACTTTTATCCTGGGCTGAGAAAGAGTTGCTTTAGAAAAATGATAAGAACGTTTTTCTGGGTGGTTGAAAAACACTGTAACTTGAGTATTACACTACAAATACATGTGGTTATAACATATAAGAATTGCATTACCATCAGATAAGTAGTTTTCCTTGTATATATTCCTAAGTGAGCGCTTCCTAGAGAAGAAGCCAAAAACTCCTGCAATATTTATTACAACCACAATAAAAAAATATTTAATGAACGTCGAAAACAATGTGTCTTATATACGCTAATGTAGAATTAAACAAGGAAAATATTGGTATAACTTGCATTGCAATAGGCCTATTGGTTCGTTTGTAATTAAAGCCTAAACTCGGGTGTCCATAATATAAAATCCGACAGTAGAGAGCTAGCTCAGGTGCTCACAGCTACTAATTAGAGCTAGGGAGGTGACGAAAGGGCTCATGCGCAAGGGGCTAAAGGGCAATAAAAGGATAAAATGCACTAGAAGACTAAGGGGCTAAATGTACTAAAGGACTATCGGACTAATGGTTACTAAAAGACTAAAAGGCAAAAGGGCTAAAGGACACTAAATGTATAAAGGAGACTAAGGGGCATTAAAGGGACAAAGGGATAAATTGTACTAGGAGGATAAAAGGCTAAATGGTACTAAGAGGCTAAAAGGCACTAAAGGGCTAAGGGGCACCGAAGGGCTAAAAGGAACTGAAGGGCTAAAGGGCACTAAAGCGTTAAAGAGCTTAAGGGCAATAAAGAGCTAATGGGCTAAAGGGCACACTACAGTGTTAAAGAGCACTAAGTCTGGAACACTCAATTTGTAATTCGAACTCTAGAGACTTATAAATGCCTACAGCATTTTCTGCATCACTTTGAAATCAGTATAGACTAATAGGCTAAACGTGGGGCACGTATAGGTTAACGTTCTGTATTTTTAGTGTCTGGAACACTCAATTTTTTCTTTTAACCTTTCGAGCTTATAAACTTGCTTATCGTAACGTTTCCATCACTTTAAAGTTAAAACAATGTGTTTAGAACCGAAAATTGTTTGCCCTATATCTGTAGGGTGGTTGTGCATTGTTGATCAAACTACCTTCTACCGGCTATGCTGAGTAGTTTAGGCGGAATAGCGCTGGTCGCGTGTGTAGCTTTTAGTGACGCCTTGTTTTGATCTTTTGATTTGAGGAATTTAACTAAAATACCCGACCTCACCAGAAATCGAACCCAGGGCTTATACCCTTGGACAGCAGACTAACATAACGACATTAAAAGCTTGCGTTCGATCCAAACCATCCGAACATACAGCTCAAAGTATTGAAAAATAAAATCCACAATTCGAACTGGAACCGAATCCTAGGGCGTCTTCACTTGGAACGCAGACTAGCATGCTAACTAAATGATTGTACATTAAAAGCTTGTGCTTAATTCAAACACCTAACCTTCTAGCTACGGCAAGGTTGTCTTCTTAACAAGAAATGACTACGAGCAGGCTTATTAGCCTTGGACATATTTGCTGAGACAGGAAATACAAAGTTGATTGTTTTTACATTTAGCCCGGAGCTCTTAGTTAAGTTGGAATCCAATTCTAACGCCTATCTTTATTCTTAGTTTTGAAAAAAACGGCCTAACTGAGGGGTAGGCCTATTGAAAAGCTGTATGGTTATCAGCCAGAGGTGACGTTCAAACATAAAACCATATCAAGTCTATATAGACTTAGGCTGAGAGCTCAGCTGGCATAGCGCTAGCCCTTCAAGTCATGAAAACTGCATGGTTATCAGCCAAACATTTAGACTTTTGCCGAGTGTAAATAAAAATGGTTGAACAGAATGTAATAAAAGTTACAATGTAAATGTTAGGAGTAAAGAGGTATAACGCAGTTTTATTTTAAGGTATTTTCAAGTTTTCTTAATCCTGAACTACATTTGAGAGGCATAAAATTTGTATAATTTTGTGTCACTGATATAGTAGAGGCAGTTCGTCAGTGTGCACTCAACAAGAAAGAATAATGACTTACTGATTCTCCAGAATTAATATTTTAACATTAGAAACGGAATGAGTCATCAGCCACCGTTTGGTCATATATGACCGAAGGATATCACACTTCAAGCTTTCTTCGTATAGTTATTCTAGTTGTTTTGACGATGACGCCAAAGCCGTTTATCATGAATTTTGTAGGATTTCGACAGTTTATTATTATGAGTTAAATGTGAGTACGTGACTCTGTCTTAACATTTGTATCGATAAATCTAATTAATTGAATAATAATACAGTATTCCAGTACATATTTTTTATTAGATTTAGGACAGAGTTATACTATTTTTCAGGCGTAAACTAAGTACATACTTCTTCAAATATCATCTGTGAAGCATAGCTGCTCAGGTGCTTACGTTAGAAAAATACAACTATGGTACTCTTTTACACTTAGAAAGAAAGTTTTTGGATCTCAATCGGGAAAAGGTTGGAGTTGAGAATATGTCGGAATTATGACTCAAATTTTCAATACCCAGTTTTCAACATGTGTTCAGAATGAACTAGTATCACTTTCTGAAGATAATTAACACGTGTTGAAACTATTTCGGTTCAACAGCTTGCATATTTCGCATAATTTATGTAGTAACTTGACATTTGCTGATATTAGCGAAAATTAAGTTATTTTCTTAATATCATACACTGGGCTAGAAGTATACCAATTATCTAATTTCAAAATCCTTGGCCATGATATAAATGAATTTACAGAGAAACTTATGAAGGACGTTTGACTGAAGACATCTGCAATCTCCAGTGGTAACATAGAGATCTCTTCTGTGAGAAATCGCAAGTCCCAAACTGATCATTGAAGTATAATAAACAAACCGTTGTTCTAGTTTTACATGAACAAAACATCGATGCGGAAAGCTACGCAGCATCGTGAAAGTTGGAAAAGCATGGGTACGAAATTTTCTTTGCTATCCGAGTGACAGCTCTAACTGTCACTTACAAATTAATTCACCACTCTCCCTTACTACCTGGATACCACATTAGCAAAGTGACAGCTATATTTGCGTTATTGGTAGTGAGTGTTAGACTCTGGAATCCGAGAATTTTTCTTTCATGAATTACCAGCTCTTCTATTTTAGTCTGTTCCGCACTCTCAGCGCTAGCGAAGGATTAATAGCTTTGGTAAACAACATGAAATATTCCGGAAGTGTCATTATATTTATAACGGAGTATGTAAAATTAGCTCTTGTAATTTGACATGCAGTTCATATGCCTGAGTACATTATGCTCAAATGTACTGCACGTAATGTACATTAATATTGGTGGAAACAGCGCCGACACGTTTATATGTCAATTTATCCACGTGGTGAAATCCATTCGTGTATTTTAAGACACATACGCCATTCTAGTTTCACATGCTATAATGTTCATATACACTCTGCCTTAGCCTTCATGAATAACATTACAGCGAATTTAAATCATATTTCCATAATACATTTATACTCAGACTGAAATTTCACTAGAATATATTTGTGTAACCAAGAAAATTACAATTGCAAATCAGGAGATACAGGGATACGGGAATTCTGCGACTATCAGAGCAGACAAGAAAGGGGAACAATTCTTTAGGGTAGAGGTACTAGGACCCATGAACCTATGAAAAATATCACATTTAATGGTTATATGTAGGAATTTATTTAAACAAAAGAAATTCAAGGCAATACAGCGATATAAAAGGACAAACCGTCCGGTATATACCACATATTGTACTGGCATTCACTGCGTTACAGATCACACATCTCCTCGAAACTGCCATCCAAATCCATGCTAACATCCAGAAAATTATCGGTCAAAAGGTCCACACATAGGCCAACCTGCCTCTGGTAAAGAAAATATGACAGATAGATTTTTCGTTGTTCCGGTAGGGTGAGAGCACTAGAATTAATTCTTCATCCCTTATGACGCACGTCACCAACAAAATGTAAAGGAAAACATCTACATTGTGTTACAGAAGACAGCTGTTTCAGAAACCTGCATCATTATGAGGAAAGTGCTGAATAAAGATTTGAAACGATCCATAAATGGTAAAAATCGGAAGATGAAGAGCGTTTAACCGGGTTTGCTTAGTAATTCTAACAAACGTGACTGAATACCAGATAATCCCAAGAAAATCTGGATGACAAATTACTAGCTTTCCACTTTAAGACGAGGTAGACTGGTCCTGATCAGTGTTTTCAAACCGGATTGCCGGGTCAACAATATGGCTGGGGAATCATTCATGTTAAAAGCCACGATGTCACTAAGCCGGCGGGATCCACAATTAGCAATAGCAGGCATCGCTTCGTAGCGGTTAATAATAAGTAATACAAATTTGACAAACTCCTAAAACTTCGTCCTCCTTCTGGAGATTACAAAATGTATCATCAGAAGTACAAAACTTTCTGAAGTATACATCCTAAAAAGTTGTGGGATTTTTACCCTTCATGAATCAATCCTCATCGGCCTGTAATAAATCCCTTACTTAAGGAACATATACATTTATAGCAAAACATTGATAACGTACTTCAAAATTTGATATAAACTCAATTACAGTACTTAACCACATGCGAGAGAACTAGACAAAGATTTTTACCCGACAAGAGAATATTTTTGTCATTCCAGTAGACTGCTCAATATGACTTATATATTCATTTAACGATTTCATATTCACCACAGAGATAGAAAACCTATCTCAGTGTGCTTTGTAACGAAATTTTGAAAACAAAGCAGCTGGTGATTATTAATGTAAAGGACACTTACACGCATTAGATATCCACTTCGTGGTTATCTTAAAAATTCTGCCGATCCCGATAAGCACATGAATATGAGGCGGCATACAGAAAAATGGCACATAGGCATATGTGCCCCTTTTCGTGATCATCGCGTTTTATAACATGCCGTAATGTTGAGAATACTCTGTGAAACTTCCATTTCAATATCTTAACACCAGAGTTCAGTAGCACAGTTTTTGTAAACGCATGTTTGATAGTTGTGAGCCTGTTGAATCATAACATAACCTAGTGATACCGTGTTCTTGTAGTTTGTGCTTTAATACTTATTAACTAACTACAGTGATGGATATAACTGAGAAAGTTGGAAATAATTGACGATTGATGCATAGATATATAAATAAGAAACGATAAAGTTAAAAAAATGCTTAAAGTTCGAGGTAAAGTGTATATTACAGAAGAAAGTGAAGTAGTTCCATCAAAATATTTTACTTTTTTAGCAGTTATTTACGTCGAACCATCAGACATAGGTCTTATGGCGACGATGGCATAAGAAAGGCCTAGGAGTGGGAAGGAAGTGGACGTAGCCTTAATTAAGGTAATTTTGCCTGGTGTGAAAATGGAATATTGCATTTTTAGTGAATGTTGTAAAAATAGATGTTATGAACATTTTCCACTTCAAGACTAGTGTAACTTATTTGACCCAGTCTACAATAGGCAAAATAAAGCACTTCGAGGTGCCTACCTATCAGCTTATATGACCCTGTCTGCTAATATCAACTTTCGTAACAACCAAAAGGAACCTCGTCTCTAAACTTGGTCTTATTCCATGAAGCTGAATGCTACACAGTTTATGGTGTGTGAAAAATATGTACTCCCTCTTAAAAGGCTCCATGTTTTTCAGTCTAAGTCCTTTAGTGGTGCCGATTTTCAGGAAAGGTTTGATACTTACGATAACCGTCCACATAAGTTACATGGTGATGTTGTAGACGTAATGAATGCTCATTATAACTAATACCTAGTGATTTTAGCCACTATTGTGCTCATAAAACAAATTTGAAGCATTTGGAAAATTCACAACTAACTGTTAAAAGCCTTTTTGATATGTTTAAGATCTATTATCAAGAAACTACCAGCAAGCCTCTCAAACTTTCATATAAACAATACCGTAAAATGTTTAAAAGCCATTTTAAATACGAGTTCACACGTCCTAAGAGAGACATATGTGGTTTTTGTAGTGAGTGTTCCCAAAAATTTGTTACGAGATGCAAACGATCGTTGCAACTTAAATCTGGAAATCCACAACAGGAAATCCGAAAGACATCACCCTCTAAGGTCAGATTTTATTTCCAAGGTTAAAGATGACAATGCGTCGTATATGGTGGTAGAGTTTGATTATAGCCAATTATTCCCAAGCTTAGTGTGAACAGCCAGTTTTACCAAAGATGTCTTGGGCTATATGTCCTTAATGTTGATGTGTTTAACGACGATTCCTCGTACTTTTATTGCCACATGGAAACAGGCGGGTAAAAAAGCAACTCGGTAGTATCGTCTATATGACACACTGAAGAAAAATCTACAGTAGTTCCCCAAAACCAAAACAATCGTTTTAAATTCTGATGCAGAGGCAGGACAGACCCGGAATGCTACTCTAACTACATTCTGTACCTGGTTTTAGAAAACGCATCAAATAGAACTGGTTCATTTATATCCTGTGCGTGGTAACTCATTCAGCCAGTGTGACCGTTTTATTCGCTGAAAAATAAGGAAGAGGGAAGTGATTAGAAATGGAAGTCCTTGGTTCGAAGGTGTTCGGACTTGTAGATAAAATCCTTCAGGATTTGAAATGACAACAGGGTCGAGCCTTGGTCAAAGATCGGGAAACTGCACTATCCAACTTCTTTCTTACAGCACCAAAGTACTTTAAGAAATTTCGCTATAATGAAGTTTGTAATGATGACATAGGCCTATACTAAAAGTGGTAGTGTGTTGTGTTAAGGAAATTACTTCCCAGTGTACACACTGTTCACCTACTTCGCAACATTCAATTTAGATACTCTTAAGAATGTGAACCTAAAAACCTTCCCCTTTCCCATTGTTAGTGTTTGTAAAATAGATGATGTAAGAAGTTTGATTACACTCTTCCCCAAACAGATATTGGATGAGCCTAACCAGTAACATAGGCCACCTAACTTTTGTGTTATCAGCATATTTTATTTTGTAGGCTCATTAACCACCTGTAGCTATTATTCTTCCACAAACTTATTTTTACCAAAACGTTTGTTTTGAATTCATACAACCAAGATATTTTATATTTATATACTTTTCCTGTGTAGAATAAAAGAATACCTTAAATCTTACAAAAGCACATTATTTGAAACCTAATCCCTTGTTGGATGAAGGGCACATAACACACTTATATTATTTATTCTTCTTCTTCCTCTTAATCTGTTTATCCTCCAGGGTTGGTTTCCTGCCCGGAATCATCGAGGGATCGCATCTTTACTGCCTCATGGACTGTGTCCTGGAACGTGAGAAATTGGGTCGTAGAGTACAACTGGGGAGGATGACCAGTACCTCGCCCAGGCGGCCTCACCTGCTATGCTGAACAGTGACCTTGAGCGGGGATGGAAATATTGGAAGAGATAGACAAGGAAGAGGGTAGGAAGCGGCCTTGGCTTTAAGTTAGGGAGCATCCCGGCATTTGCCTGGAGGAGAAGTGGGAAACTACGGAAAACAACTTCCAGGATGGCTGAGGTGGGAATCGAACCCACCTCTACACATTTGACATCCCGAGGCTGAGTGGACCCCGTTCCAGCCTTCGCACCACTTTTCAAATTTCGTGGCAGAGCTGGGAAACGAACCGGGACCTCGCATCGAGTTGACAATACGTTTCAAATTCGCGTTGCAAGTCTGCCGTTCGCAATCTGACATGCGTGCTGTACTGGCTAAAGAAATTGGACAGTATCTTATTTCATAATATTTAGTAAGGTGTCGTTAAAAGTTAATTCTATTGTGCGCGGTGTGTGAATATATAGAATACCTACGAAAAGTCGCATAATGTGTATCACATATATGTACTCGTAGGTATGATTAACCTGTAGGCTACGTACAATAAATTCTATGAGTAATATTGTAAGTAGATGTTTTACGTAACTGTCCCTAACTTAAAAGCCGGGGATAAGACACTCGGTCGACCAACACTTCATTTACAACCAGAACGATTCAGACAACATAAAGTGCGCGAATATCGACGTAGATTCCAGCGAGGGGTGTGTACAGAATACGAGTGGTTATGTGGCTGTGATTCAAGGAATGCGTTTTTCTGTTGTCTGTGCATGTTACTCGGACATGGCACGAAGTGGACGAAAACCGGAGTAACAGATCTCAAACACTGAAGAGAAAAATTAAAAAAAAAAGAAAGTCCTCCCGTGATATCAATTCATGCATGGAATTAGCTGTTTTAGGGAAAGTTAATATAGTGACTCAAATTGATTCTGCTCATCGCTAACCCAGTAACAAATATAACGATCAGTTTAGAAAAAATAGGTACATATTTCGCTGAAGTATTCAATGCATAACTTTCTTTGTTGTGTTTGAAGTGGCACTGCGTTGCAATGATAGAGGCAGAAAATTCCCTAAATCCTGCAAATTCCAAAATTCTTATTAATTTTAGAGCTGAAATAGACGTTGCTAATATAGAGCACCTGGCCAAAGCTTCTTTATTTGAAGGTAAGTCGAAGACGATTCAGGACGAGGTTATCGACTGTGTGTTGAATGTGTGTAGGAAACAAATTTCTTCAGGAACTGGGGAATGCTAATTCTCTGCATTATAATAAGATGAAATAACAGATGTTTCAAACAAATGCCAATTGATACTTGTATTTCGATATACTATAGAGGGTCACGTCCATGATGGGTTTTAGGGGCTCATGAATCCAACCCACAGGACAGCGGGTGGATTGAGTCAATGTCTGTTAGAGAAAATTAATCCCATATAAAGTGACACACCAAATAATCTTATTTGTCAAGAGTTATGACGGAGCCAGCGTGATGAGCTGAAGGACAGGGGTCGTGCAGACGAAGTCGAAAGTACACTGTCTGAATGAGTATTTCATTCATTGCTATGAACACCAACTAAATTTGACAATGCAGGAGACTTGTTCGTACAATACCGAAGTCAAATTATTTTTCTGTAACATGTTCGCAGTCCCAGGTTTTTTCCAACTCGTCTCATAAAAGTTACCTCTTGAATGAAATGATGAAGACTAGACTCCCTCGGACAATCTCTACTCTCTGAAGCTACAACATTCGTAGGGTGAATGTAGTTTTCCAAAAATAGAGGGAAACTGTTAGGGTGCTTTCATAGATTAGAAGAAGAATGTAAAACGTCTATTAGCGTAAATGAATCCAGTTGACTGCACCATTCTCTTGAGGCTACCAAATTCATGTTCTGTTTGTCTATTTGTCATAGAGTAATGCCGCATGATGACATACTGCACAATCAGTTAAAAGAACGCGAAACAAGTTTAGTTCAAACAAAATAAAGGCTATTTATGACTTCGCAAAGTGTGGAACACAGAAACGTGAAGAAATAGATACAATTACATGTTATCTCACATACTAAAATAATTCAGATAAAAGACGTAGAGTAAGTGACACGGGGCCCATTGAAGCAAATGAAGTCTGTGACGTTGTAATGACCAAGGTTCATGATAGGTTTGCATTTACTGGGTATATTGAAGCTGCAACATTATCGTAGAACGATTCATTTGAAAAATCCAACTAACTTTCCAGAAATTGTAGACTATTGAAGTCTACTGTGTTTCATTATCCAATGTTGCAGAAAGGTTAATGACGCGATTATAAGTGACATATAAATGGGTAGATTTCTATCAAACCAAAAGGAAACTCACCACTCCTCGCCTTTATTTTAGAAAATAATCTAAAATCATTGTTCAGAGAAATTCTAAAGATTCTCAGAATAATTGTGACATTACACATATCCACAGCCGAAGGAGAGGGCTGTTTCTAGCCAGTGGCTAGTATTAATATATTTCTGCGTAACGCAATGACCGAAGAACGCCTCTCTGCTCTGGCAATCATTTTGATTGCCAAAGACCTCATTTGCGATTGCCTGACTTTGACGATAAAGTCATTACTAAGTTTGTGGACTTACGGCATAGAAGAATGGAATTCGTATTTAAGTAAAGGAATAACTCCGCCAACGTCGAACAATGCACAGGCAATACTGTACTTTTCATCTGTGTTGCTAGGGCGGGTAAAATATTTTTCATTCGTCTTGGTACAGTAGTAGACCTATACGTATATACAGTAATTTGAATGGACTTACGGATTAGCCGACCATCCAGCTGCAATTAGTTCAATTAGGTATCTAGTGTTGTGAACGTATTTCAGATAGACTTCAAAGGCAGTACGCACATTTAAACTGTTCATGATACTTGAGTAATCACCGCTTTATTCGAATGGACACCAACATTTCATTTCACATTTTCTCTAAAAATGAAGAAGACACTGAATTATGTGAGTAATGATCACGTATTTAACATTGCACAATATCGTCGCTTCACCGGTAAAAGGTTGTAATCCACAAAGCTCTTCCTATCAATTATTCTTCTTAAGACTGGTCACGCCTCCCAGCCACATATGGATATGCAGCCCATCGGAACAATGTCCGTTGTGTTCGTTTTCCTATGCCGCCCAGTAACCGAAAATGAACCTAACATGCATTATACAATAGGAGTCCGTAAATACGTAATGCGAGCATACATTCGTATAGTACGGTACAGTAAGGTTAATTTTCCTTTACACATGGGCATAGGAAAATGAACACAACAAAATTTGTTCTGATGGACTGCATAACCATATGGGGCTGGGAGGCGTGGCCATTCTTAAGAAGAATAATCGATAGGAAGAGCTTTGTGGAATACAACCTTTCACCGGTGAAGCGACGATATGTATCTGTGTATGCATTTGTTTCCTTTTGTGTGTTTAGTAAGAACGTAAATATGTGAAAATATAATCAACCTCCGTCAGTCCCCCTCAACAACCGCTGCTGATTATAATACCGTTACTCTCTATCACAATGCATAAAACTATAATCGAAAAAGCACTGAAACACCCACTTACATAAGCATCAAAACGACTAAATTTCCACTGCACACCACGTGTTGAAATTTACCCACTGACGAAGTGTAAAAGGATAAACGATTTAGTAGGAAAACCAGCGTGCTGGCAACACTGATCGCAGGTAGACCCCAACAGCTCAAGAGCAGGAATGTAGAAATTACCTCAATTTTCCCTAATGAGAGAGAGGACAGACAGCCCTTTCATCTTTCCTTCTAACGTTTCTCGATTTCTCTGCGAAGAGAACAGCTGCATTCTTTCATCTCTAGCTGAAAAACTCACTTCCCCGGGTACAGTACAACGGTAGCCATGTGATAATATCAGAAGTTTATAGGATAGTCGTTCGGCTACCACTAGCGGTCTTTACTAATTGGACAACAAAGGAATAATATTATTAATCATCATTTATGACCATATGGTGATCGATAGTAACATGTACTCCGTATGAATGGGGTATGGTTGATCACCTTTTTGCCCCTGGTCCTGAACGGGAGTGAGTGTATGAAATTATTTGGGGTTAGAATTCGAAATGAGGTGGTCCTAGCCTGAACGTAAACTATCATCCCGTGAAGTTCCTAGTGTTAAAATAAATCTAAAGAAAGACAATTCTAAAATGACTGACTTTTTAACCCACTTGTTGGGTTGGTGGCAGTAAGTTTTCATATTAGGAACAGATGAGGTACCTTATCATAATTTTTCTATTATATTCTGTCGCGAAATATAGAGGTTACGGCGTTTCAAACCTGGAACCACGATTCAGGTCCTCCGTAGGAGATATTGTAATTATTTTCAGAGCAAGGGGCAGGAAGCAATCTGTACTAGTAGTGTGGATAATACTAATCGAATCTTACCTTACTTCTTGAGAGGAAGCTCTGCAAAGTTTAATACATTGCAAGACTTCTATTGCTAAATTGCCAACGGCCGTAGCCGTATTGAAACACCGGATCCCGTAAGATCTCCGAAGTTAAGCAACATTGGGCGTGGTCAGGAGTTGGATGGGTTGCCACGCGCTGTTGGTGGGGGGTAAGGGAATGGAGGAGCGGAAAGGAACTGACCACCCTACCGCACGTAAACACCGGATCAGGAACACCTGTGTGGAGGTTCGGACCTGCCTTCGGGCAGAATAACCCTTACCTTACCTTCTTGCTAAATGAAAGGCCTGACATTCGAACCCAGCTCCTGATAGCGACATAGGAATCGCAGGATTTCCATCGTACTTTGAGGGTATTCATTTCATTTGGGAGACGTTGTCAAAGGAAAACGTACCCATTCAAAGCGTGGTTGCTACAAGTACAACACCAAAATCTTAGAGGCTGAAAGATAAAATGGAATTACCGAAGGTCCGATGCTGCATTCCATGTACTATTCTCTCAATATTTCGCATCGTCATACGTACGAATTTTCCTGTTGATAACAGCACAGATAGCCTGTTTATGGTAACCAGATAACTTCGAAACTAGTTTCTGCATCACAACGTCAAATCATCATCATCATCATCATCATCATCATCATCATCATCTGTTTACCCTCCAGGGTCGGCTTTTCCCTCGGACACAGCGAGGGATCCCACCTCTACCGCCTCGGCAATGTCCTGGAGCTTCAGACTCCTGGTCGGGGATACAACTGGGGAGAATGACTAGTACCCCACCCAGGCGGCCTCACCTGTTATGCTGAACAGGGGCCTTGTGGAGGGAGGGGAAGATGGGAAGGGATAGGCAAGGAAGAGGGAAGGAAGCGGCCGTGGCCTTATGTTAGGTACCATCCCGGCATTCGCCTGGAGGAGAAGTGGGAAACCACGGAAAACCACTTCCAGGATGGCTGAGGTGGGAATCGAACCCACCTCTACTCAGTTGACCTCCCGAGGCTGAGTGGACCCCGTTCCAGCCCTCATACCACTTTTCAAATTTCGTGGGAGAGCCGGGAATCGAACCAGGGCCTCCGGGGGTGGCAGCTAATCACACTAACCACTACACCACAGAGGCGGACACAACGTCAAATGAGAATCGTAAATATTCCAGTAGTGTAAAATTCAATATTGATTTCACTAGAAAAAGCTCCTTGAGAATGAAACAAATTTGAGTGTGATACACTCAAAGATATATATACTAGTTCCACTGCAAACACCTATATACTAGAATTAAGGCTTGTGTTGGATGATCTGTAACACATTGGGTATTTATGCTTTCTTGTTAATTTTAAGTCAGAACGGTAAACTGAAACAGAGAATTGAATTTTCTTGTAATATACTCTACTGAAAATTAGGGACACGGCGGTTTTCGAAGATCCACCATACCATGATGTTCTCCGGATACTTTCACACAGTATCAACAAATAGTGAAATGGAAATTTGCTTCAAATAGTAGACTGCAACATCACAACCAGTATTAACCACAATTAATTACTATTAGGTACTCTGAAACTAGCAGAACTGTGGTATAGGGTTACCAGGTTACCACGAGGTGAAATATTCTGGCGTAGAAAATTTGACGGTCATAAACCAGAAAAAAAATACGAACTAACACAAAGTAAGATGAAATTTCGCACTGTTCGTAAAGACTTAGGCGTATATGCAAATACCAGCCATAAATAGAAATTATATAAAGGTAGCCGTACAAGGCTTACGGTATGAGCATTATTTTCATATTTCATTAGAATTCATGATTGAAGAATACATTTTCAATATAGCCTACTGGTATAAAAAATCAGTAGAGGCTGATAAGATTCGACTAAAAGAGATGGGGGCTATTTATCGAAAGAATGACAGTTATGAGCACAAACTAATGGGGTGTTAGATTTAATATATTTGGAAATATAACAAAAGTTATAAAAGCTACGAGAAGCAAGGAAATCAAGAGATGGTTGTGAAGAGATAAACGGCCAATTAGTAAGTCAAAATTCCTGTTTACTTCCTTAATGGATTACGGTATGAAGACGTTATGAACTTCTTCTCCTTATTAAAGCAGGGATACTCAATAACTTCAGAAACCGAACCATGGAACTTTAAAAGACACAGCTTCCATAGCGAAATTTAACTACATTTCTGTGACGTTTAACGCCCACAGTAAAATAATTTACGTTAAAATCCATTCAGCAATAAATGTTTATTACAGAATGGACAATGTTGTACGGGGGACATACAATGCTTTATGTGTTAAAATCCATCGTTCATGTTTTGTATGGACCGCTTAGAGAGAGGTATACATTATAGGAGTTGAATCCAGTTTCATGATAAACATCAAGTGCACCCTGGCTGTTGCTTGTGGTAGAATAATACTGAAACCGTCTTGGAAACATGTAGTATTATATACTGGAGCATGCATAAAATGTAATGTATGATAAGCGTTTGTCGGCTGAAAGCTGTACCGGCGGTGGAAGGAGACACAAGAATACTGAGTATCAGATAAGAGTTATAAAATGAAGCAGATGGAGGGACATAAACTCTTGTGGTTGGGTGTGTACACTAAGAATTATCAGCGAGAATAGTTGTTGGTAAGAACAATCAAGAATGAGGTTGGAAAATATTTGTAATAATGAGTTCAAAGTTCAGTTAGGAATTAGTATCGTCGTAATCCACAAAGCTCTTTCTATCGATTATTCTCCTTAAGACTGGTCACGCCTCCCAGCCACATATGGTTATGCAGTCCATCAGAACATATTTTGTTGTGTTCATTTCCCTATACGCATGTGTAAAGGAAAATTAACCTTACTGTACCGTACTATACGAATGTATGCTTACATTACGTATTTACGCACTCCTATTGTATAATGCGTGTTCGATTCATTTTCGATTACTCATCGGCATAGGAAAACGAACACAACGGACATTGTTCTGATTGGCTGCATATCCATACGTGGCTGGGAGGCGTGACCAGTCTTAAGGAGAATAATCGATAGGAAGAGCTTTGTGGATTACAACCTTTTACCGGTAAAGCGACAATATGTTGGATGAAACTGAGTAATAAAATTGGATACCTTAAAGTTTCAAAATCACAAAATTCATGGCTTTCATGTAGGAAGATACTATACGCTAGGTGAACGGGGTATGTTCCACTTTCGATTCTTATACGGAAAACACGAGGTATTCCATTTCACCTCCACTGCGACTCTCATTTCGCTGTGATTGTAAAACGGGAACGAGTGTTAAAAGCTTTCAAACTCTGTGACCTGTTTGGAATCGTAGAAGCTATTCCAAGTTCCTCATATGACTGCACCAGATATCATTAACGTCCACGAAGATGCTGACAATCTGGTAACCATTACGCTATTGAATCTCTCTAAAATATGTTGCATGCGTTATGCTGTTAATAATATAGCCAGTGCTACTAAATCACATATACAGGGTGCAGCGAAATTCGCGCAATCGGGCGTCGCAGTGCGACTCCTCACATGCCAGCAATAAAAAATATCGCTCACAAAAGATCGTCCTGCGAGTATGTCCGGCAGAAAAAGAACGTTGAAGAGTAGCAATCTGGCAACACTGTAACCACATGCAGGGTAACTATCTCTGTCAGCACGTATTAGCCGTGCTGTACAGTTGGCGCAGTGGATAGAGTTTTGGGTTGGCATGTAGGAGGTCGGGGGTTCGATCCTGTGTTGAGGCGCCTTTTCTCATTTGCTAATTTCCATCGGACATTACATACTGAATAACAGTAAGACACCGTTTCTTAGGTCAAATGTATACTACATTTACAAAATTTAGTAACGCAGAACACGATGTAACGCCTCTAGTAGATGAAGTGGTGCGAATAAATACACGCCCACGACGTGGAAAGGGCGTCTTTCAAAACTGACAAAAAAAAAGAATATTCGTCCATTTCTAGGATCGTAGTATGTAAGTGCAAATGGCTTCTAACGGACCCGCTGCAGTTGCTGTTGACGATTAAGATGCCAGATACCATACCACCTGGACTACATCTACGAAATAAAAAAACATACGCCTCAACTCAAGGTCGAACCCTCGACCTCCTGTATCCTAACCCATAACTCTATCCACTGCACCAACTGTACAGCAAGACTGTTACGTGCTGACAGAGGTAGTTACCGTACATGTGGTTACAGTGTTGCCAGATTGCCACTATTCAACGACCTTTTTCTCCCGCATGTACTCGCAGGACGAACTTTTGTGAGAGACATTTTTTTATTGCTGGCATGTGAAGAGTCGCGCTGCGACACCCGAGTGTGCGAATTTCGCTTCACTCTGTATAATGGCATTGAAGTTGGGAAAACCATCATAGTGTTGAAAAAGAGTTGAACAGTGGAAGATGTGCAGTCCGGATTTTTCATTATTCTAACCCCACATCGGGCAATCGTTGATGAAAGTGAGACGTATCTACCGGCAGTGATTCCTTTCCTGCGAATTATAAGCTTAGGATTTTCTTGTGTCCGCCTTTGTGGTGTAGTGATTAGCGTGATTAGCTGCCACCCCCGGAGGCCCGGGTTGAATTCCCGGCTCTGCCACGAAATTTGAAAAGTCGTACGAGGGCTGGAACGGGGTCCACTCAGCCTCGTGAGGTCAACTGAGTAGAAGTGGGTTTGATTCCCACCTCAGCCATCCTAGAAGTGCTTTTCCGTGGTTTCCCACTTCTCCTCAAGGCGAATACCGGGATGGCACCTAACTTAAAGCTACGGCCGCTTCCTTCCCTCCTCCCTCCTAATCTTTCCATCCCTCCACTAGGCCCCTCTTCAGCTTAGCAGGTGAGGCCGCCCGGGCGAGGTACTGGTAATTCTCCCCAGTTGTATCCCCCGACCAAGAGTCCGAAGCTCCAGGACACTGCCCTTGAGGCGGTAGAGGTGGGATCCCTCGCTGAGTCCGAGGGAAAAGCCGACCCTGGAGGGTAAACAGATGATGATGATGATAATGATGATGATGGTGATGATGATGAGGAATTTCTTGTAAAGGCATCTTACAAGATTGATTAATTAGTAAGGATGATATTTACCACTCAAGGAAATCAATTAATTAAAGTTATCAGTATTACCCAGTAGTAATACAGCACAGTATTGCACTGTAAGGTGTAAGGTATTACCAAATAACGCATATGTGGAAGCAATGGAAGGTAGGCATGAAATTATTAGTAGTGATATATTGATGTCTAGTATTAACTATGAAATGAGAACCAAGGTAATGATAATGTAATTGGGTTTGAGAAAATAAAGAAGTAGTTAGAAAAACGAAAAATTGGCGACCTTTTTGCTTAATGTATGAATTGTTTGTGTTTCGGTTAAATCATTCTCAATAAAATTTAAAGCATTTTAATTAAGGGGAGAGAACAGCGCATAAGTACATGTACACAATATAAATTCCAGGGAAAAACATTAAATAGGCCAAGAAATTCAGGAAGGTTCGACCAAATGAAAATAAGGCAATGGGCTATAGATACTCAGTCGTAGTGTTATAAAGAACAACATCACAATTAAGCTTGCATACTTAATTTACCTAACGACCATAGAATAGCCACATATCCCTATTATTTAAAGCCAGGAGGCTAATTGACTGACTGACTCACTCACTGACATTAATGTTTACCCAGTTCCAGGTGAGCTAGGAACTTGAACTTCGACAATCTGATAGCTATTAGCCTATAACCGAAGGGAAAATTCCAAAAAGTACAAAGTTTTCACATGTAGCCTCCCCCCCCCCCCACCACACACACAACAAAATAGCGGCCTCAAATTTCGGGTGTGCTAGAAAATTGAAATGTTTTAAAATTGTAGCTGTTATCCTGTAAGCGACGGACAAATTATAACAAGTTCCAATATTTAACGTTTTACCTCACAAAAATATTGAAATATTGAGGCAATTTTCATGCCGGTGCAGACCTTCCTTTCGAGATCGAAATATTTTGTGTCTAAACTGTAATTACTATAAAAAAATGGATAGCACATTTTGTCCCTGGAATGAAGAGATCTACATAATTGGTCCTCTAACTTTTTGTCGTATCTCGACCCCTTCTACCTTAGATTGAGCTTCATTTTCCCGCTTTTTTCCAATTTTGTTTATTTCCCATGTGTTATTTTACTGATTCACACACTTATAAAATAGATAGTTACACGGAATTCAGCAGCCTCCTTGGCACGATCATTGGCCATACTTAGACGAATTTCATTATTCTACCTGCCTTGAATACATGGGAAAACGGAAGGAATCTGTGGAAATACTACTCAAAATTCAGCCTTATCTATGTTTCTAAAGCAATCTGAGGTGAAGCCGACGGTGATACGACAAGACGGCAAAGAACCAAACATTCAGATCGTTTTGTGGTCAATACTCCAGCCAATTTTCAAGACTGTAGCTGTCTGGTAATTTGACTAAATAATTTCTCAACGTGTGAAAAACGTACGAAACTTGACCTTGATCGAAATATTTACCTGTATCTATGCCGTAAATAGCCGAGATACAATAAAATGCCTTAGAATGGAAACTGTAGGCTATGAAAAAGTCCGTCTGATGCCGCAATTTGTTTGTCGATACGACCAACCGTTCCGCCACAGTATATTTCCAAATATAGGTCTGCACTTATAAACGTGCATATCTTATTAATAATAATAATGCAATTTGCTTTACGTCCCACTAACTACTTTTTTAGGTCTTCGGAGACGCCGAGGTGCCGGAATTGAGTCCCGCAGGAGTTCTTTTACATGCCAGTAAATCTACCGACACGGGGCTGTCGTATTTGAGCACCTTCCAATACCACCGGACTGAGCCAGGATCGAACCCGCGAAGTTGGGGTTAGAAGGCCAGCGCCTTAACCGTCTGAGCCACTCAGCCCGGCGTGCATATCTTCAAAGCTTATATATATTATATAAAACCATACGGCTGACTGACTACTTCAAAATGAGGTAGAAACTTGAAATTTGTCAATGTTAAATCAATTAGGCTGCAACCTATGCAAAAGTTCCAAATGTTCAATTTTTTGTTTTTATTACTTACCTTCCCCTAAACTAAATCGTGAACGTAATGTTGCAGTAAGCCTGAACGTTAAAATTTGGCACAGTTAGAGCTCTTAACCTGCAACCGACGGAGAAATTCCAAAAGTTCCGATGTTTAACTTTTTACCTCCAAAACTTATCGAAAAGTGGAGGCAAATTTAATGACGGTGCAGACCATCGTTTCGAGGTTTTTTGTGGCTAAACGGTAAATCGTATCGCCAAACGGACAAGACATTGAGAATCCATCATGAGGAGATCTACAACTTCGGTCCCATGACTTTTAGTCGTATCTTGATCATTTATGCCTTGTATAGTGCTAAATTTTCCAATTTTACGTCAATTTGGTACATTTTCCATATTTAATTTTACTGTTTTACACACTTATAATACCGATAGAATCATGAAATTTGACAGGCTCATTGGAACTTCCGTGCGTCGTATGTGAGCAAAATGCATGATTTTGGCACCCTGTAGGAAAGAAAAAACGAAAGGAATACGTGGACACTGTACTCCTAATGTAAGGTTTTAAACCAATCTACGGTGTAGCCAATGCAGATACGACAAAACATCGAGGAACAAAACTGTACAACGTTTCATCCACGGTACACCTACCAAGTTTCACGTTTCGCTAGGAAAATAATTTCTCTTGTTGTGAGAATCGTACGTAATTTGCATCAGGTCGAAAGGTTTTCATATACCATTGCTAAAAATTGTGAATATACTGTACGAGAAAATATTATATGACCAAACATGTACGCGAATAAATGTGCCGACTGTTGGTGCTATCGGTTTCTCGTAACGACGAACCGGTTTGTCACAGTAATTTTCCAAATGACCACCTCTAATGTACAGGAACTTGTGGTTGGAGGGCGGAGCCTCCAACGAACGAAAGCGAGTCCCTATTATACAGAGTGAAGCGTAATTCGCGCACTCGGGCGTCGCAGCGCGACTCCTCACATGCCAACAATAAAAAAAAAGTCTCTTACAAAATTTCGTCTTGCGAGTATATCCGGCAGAAAAACGAGGTTGAAGAGTAGCAATCTGGCAATACTGTAATCACATGTAGGGTAACTACCATCTGTCAGCAGAAGTTAGTCGTACTGTACAGTTGGTGCAGTGTATAGGGTTTTTGGTTAGCATGCAGGAGGTCGAGTGGTCGATCCTGGGTTGAGGCGCATTTTTTATTTGCTAATTTCCATCTGACATTACCTACTGTTATACAGTAAGACACCGTTTCTGAGGTCACATATATCCTACATTTATAATATTTTGTAACGATGAAACAACAAATACCTGGTTAGACTAATAAGAAATAGACAGCTGAAACAAACAGTCTTTCACATCTAGTAGATGAACTGGTGCGAATAAATTCACGCCCACGACGTGGAAAGGGCGCCTTTCAAAGCTGACCAATGAAAACGATTGTTCGTCCATTTCTAGGATCGTATTATGTAAGTGCAAATGGTTTCTAGAGGACCCGCTGCAATCGCTGTTGACGATTAAGATGCCAGATACCATACCACCTGGACTACATTTACGAAATAAAAAACATACGCCTCAACCCAGGATCGACCACTCGACCTCCTGCATGCTAACCCAAAACTCTATCCACTGCGCTAACTGTACAGTACGACTAACTCCTGCTGACAGGGATAGTTACCCTACATGTGATTACAGTGTTGCCAGATTGCTACACTTCAACGTCGTTTTTCTGCCGGATATACTCGCAAGACGAAATTTTGTAAGAGACATTTTTTATTGCTGGCATGTGAGGAGTCGCGCTGCGACGCCCGAGTGCGCGAATTACGCTTCATCCTGTATAAAGCTACAAGACTGACTCACTCACTGACATTAATGTTTACCCACTTCTAGATGACCTAGAAACTTGAAATTCGGCTATCTGGTAGCTGTAACCTAACGAAAACTTCCAAAACGTATACATTTTTATAATTTACCCCCCCCCCCCCTCTCAACATATTTACTGACGCAAATTTCGGGTGCACCAGAAAATTGAAATTTGGCAAAATTTTAGCTCTTACCTTGTAGCCGACGGAAAAATTCCAAAAAGTTTCAATGTTCAACCTTTCTCCTCCGAAAAGTATCGAAATATTGTGGCAATTTTCATGCCGGTGCTGACCTTCATTTTGAGGTACTTTGTGTCTGAACGGTAATTTCTATAAAAATGTATAGCAGTTTTGTCCCTGGAATGAAGAGATCTACAACTTTGGTCTTATGACTTTTGTCGTATCTCGACTCCTTCTACCTTAGATTGAGCTTCATTTTCCGATTTTGGGTCAATTTTTTTTCCATATATTTTGTTTTACTTCTTGAAACACTTATAAGATAGTTAGAATCATGACATTGGGCAGGCATGTTCCCACGTCCATTAGTCATACGTAAACCATGTTTCATCCTTCTAGCTTCCGTATATGTATGAGAAGGAGAAAGGTACTATACTGCAATTTAAGCCTAATCTAAGTTTCCAAAGCCATCTAAGGTTCAGCCGATGGAGATACGACAAAACCTCAAAGAAGCAAAATTGTAGGTCGATTTATAGTCGATATGCCTGCTAAGTTTCAAGGCTGTAACTGTCCGCTAGGTTAGGAAAATAATATTTAACTTCTAAAAAGCGTACGAAAATTGACGTACATCTAAATTTCACCACTATCTACGGTATAAATAGCTGAGATACGACAAAATATACTAGGAACAAGAATGTAGGCCACTAAATCGGCCGTCTGATGGCGCATTCTGTTTATCGATATGACAAACCGTAACGCAGGAGTGAATTTCCAAATGAATGTCTGCACTTATTATCGTGCACATTTCTAAACCATATCTATATTATATCGTCGCTCGACCGGTAAAAGGTTGTATTCCACAAAGCTCTTCCTATCAATTATTCTCCTTAAGACTGGTCACGCCTCCCAGCCACATATGGTTATGGAGTCCATCAAAACAAATTTTGTTGTGTTCATTTTCCTATGCCCAGGTGTAAAGGAAAATGAACCTTACAGTACCGTACTGTAGGAATGTACGTTTGCACTACGTATTTACGCACTCCTAGTGTAGAATGCATGTAAGGTTCATTTTCGTTTAATCGTCGACATAGGAAAACGTACACAACGGACATTATTCTGATGGACTGCGTATCCATATGTGGCTGGGAGGCGTGACCAGTCATAAGGAGAATAATGGATAGGAAGAGTATTGTGGGATACAACGTTTTACCGGTGAAGCGACGGTATAAAACCGAACGGCTGGCTGACTGAATGATTGATATTAATGATTGACCACTCCCAGGTGAGGTAAAAAATTTGTAGTTTGGCCTGTAACCTATGGAATAGTTCCAAATTTCAAATTCGTAAGTCTTACTCCTCTTACCCAAAGCTAAATGGCGGATGCTGTGTTGCAGTGCGCTAAAAAAAATAATTTTGCACAGTTATAACCCTTGGCCTACAACCGACGGAGAAATTCCAAAAATTTCCAGTGTTTAACTTTTTATTCCAAAAATTGTCGAAATGTGGAGGCAATTTTCATGACGGCGCAAATCGTTTTCTCGAGGTATTTTGTAGCTAAACGGTCGGGCGTATCGCTGAATGGACAAAACATTCATAACCCATCATGAAGAGATCTACAACTTTGGTCCCGTGACTTTTCGTCATATTTCGATACCTTATACCTTAGATCAGGGCCTCTCAGGGTGCATGCGCGTGGTGCATGCACTGTGCACGGTGCAAAAGACGACTTGGCTTGGTTGACCAGAGTGCAGACCCCCCACTCCACGATTTGGAGCAATAGCGCTAACTCTCTCTCTCCTTACGCTTCTCTCGCTCGCTCCCCCTGTCTCCCTCTCCCCCACTTGCGCCGTAGCGCTCCAGATCCGGGCTGAGTTGAGCCGAGTATAGCCGAGTAGAGCCGAGCATAGCCGAGTAGCCCGGAGACGAAGCGTTGATCCGAGCCATACCGAGCGGCACCGAGCGGCACCGATGCACAGTGCACGGAGCTCTTGCGCCTCGCTCTGCACGCGTGAGATTTTGGGCGTTTGAGAGGCCCTGCCTTAGATAGAGTTGCATTTTCTGATATTACGTCAATTTTGTACATTTAAAAATAAATTTTACTGTTTTGCACACTTTTAAGACTGATAGGATCATTTAATTCGGCAGGCTCAATGGAACGTCCGCAGGTCATATGTGAGCAAAATGCATGATGCTAACTGCCTTGTAAAAATGGAAAAACGAAAGGAATATGTCTACACTGTCCTCAAATTTCAGCCTAATCTAAGGTTCTAAAGCAATATACGGTGTACCCGACGTATATAAAACGAAACGTCAAAGAGCCGAAATGTAGACCGGTTCAACACCGTTAAGTCCACCAGGTTTCAAGACTATACCTGTCCATTCTCATCTTGTGAGAAACGAGCGTAACTTGCACCAGGTCGAAACGGTTACTTCTATCTTTGCTGTTAATCGGAATATACGAGAAAATATTATCGGACCAAAGATTTGGGCGAATAAATGGGCCGTCTGAGGGTGCAATCCATTTTATCGGTACGACGTACCGTTTCGTGGCAGTAATTTTCCGTGTGACCACTTCTAACGTGGAGGATTTGGGGGGCAAAAAATGAGTTAAGTATGTAAAGCACCAAATCCCATTTGGCAGATTTCAGACTAATATTAATAATAATAGATAAGGTTGCTAAACTAAGCGAGGTCACTGTCAGACCACATCAAATTCGACGAACAGCGTATAGAGATGATTAAGTAATGATGAATATTACACCTGTAACGAGAACAAAAATAAAAGAATAGCAGGTCAGAATACAAATGAAGTTAGAGATGGGTCAGTATCGGACCACATTAAATTCGAATAATAGCGCATACACATCACATCTGACATTACGCGTCCAGACAAGTCAAAGACCAATGTGTTAATCCATCATAGGTTCAATTAAAAAGTTCAGCATTCCAATAAACGTTACTAGCGGCGACCCTAAACAAATGTAAGATCCGAATGATAAGGAGCAAATTGAGAATTATTTCAATTAACTATTTACCCTTTTACACCCTAAGGTGTTAATAAAAATCATCATCATCATCATCATCATCATCATCATCTTTTTACCCTCCAGGGTCGGCTTTTCCCTCGGACACAGCGAGGGATCCCACCTCTACCGCCTCAAGGGCAGTGTCCTAGAGCTTCAGACTTTTGGTCGGGGATGAAACTGGGGAGAATGACTAGTACCTCGCCCAGGCGGCCTCACCTGCTATGCTGAACAAGGGCCTTGTGGAGGGATGGGAAGATTGGAAGGGATAGGCAAGGAAGAGGGAAGGAAGCGGCCGTGGTCTTATGTTAGGTACCATCCCGGCATTCGCCTGGAGGATAAGTTGGAAACCACGGAAAACCACTTCCAGGATGGCTGAGGTGGGAATCGAACCCACCTCTACTCAGTTGACCTCCCGAGGCTGAGTGGACCCCGTTCCAGCCCTCATACCACTTTTCAAATTTCGTGGCAGAGCCGGGAATCGAACCCGGGCCTCCGGGGGTGGCAGCTAATCACGCTAACCACTACACCACAGAGGCGGGTTAATAAAAGTAATGATGTTTTCATTGCTCTTTCCTAAAACAAGGCTTCATTCTCTATGTAAGTCTAGACAATGTAGTTACGTCGGTATCTGAGATCATAAGGCTGGAAGATAATTCGTTTTATGTTATCTTAAAATAATATATAAACTTACGAAAAATACGATACGTTTGATTGAAATAAACACTAGGAGTGAGGAGGAAATAAATGTTTCTCAGAAGATGCAGGGACATGGAACGCCAAGACAGTTAAAACCTTATAACTTCGTAAGGCGTGTCAAAACCGAAATTTAGAAAACAAAGATCCATAAAAATAATCAGGTAAACAAATACACACAGAACAGAGAAAAAAGAGTGTAGAATCTGGGTCAAAAGCCCCGATGAATGTTAGAAGCTATATCGATGTCTTAGATTGAATACCTCGTATCTCACAAAGTTCTTCCTATTCATTATTTCCCTTAAGACTGGTTACGCCTCCCAGCCACACATGGATTTGCAGTCCATCAGAACAATGCCCGTTGTGTTCTTTTTCCTCTGGCAATGTGTGAAGGAAAATGAACCTTACCGTACCGTACTATATGAAAGTACATTTTCGTGACGTATTTACTAACTCTGAGAGTATAATTTTTATAAGGTTCATTTTCCTTTACTCGTTCGCATAGCAAAATAAACCCAACAAACATTGTTCTGATGGAATGCATACCCAAATGTGGCTGGAAGGAGTAACCAGTCTTAAGGGAAATAACGGATAGGAAGAACGTTGTGAGATACGAGGTATTCATTCTAGGCCATCGACATGGAGCGTTCGTACAAAGCGACTCCCGAAGTAAGACTGACTGTAATGGCTGACAACAGTTACTACGGCCTTTGAGAATTATCTTAATAACTGGAAACAGGAGTGAAAGACACTCATCACAGCTAGGCACGGATAAATGCTCCAGTATTTCGCTGCTTACAGTGTTAAGAGGACTTGAATACAATAGAGGCAGACAAAAATGCTTTACACGTTTATTCATACCAAAGTGTTAGCAATTAAAGCGCTAGTAAATAGATATTCTATAGGCATACTTATGAGTAAAGAGTACTTCGAAAGAAGTATCATAGCCAAACAATATTTAAATGTAACAGTCCCCGTGGCTTACCTGTATTCGCAAATTTCTCCCCATAAACGGGCCTAAATAAGGAAAACTTGATATACCATTCTTACTAATGCATAACTCAGCTGTTTTCTAACCAATAACATGAATATCAACCTACTTTGTATCACTTTATTACATTCTCAAATGTTTCAGTTTGACAGTTTGCACTTTTCTTTTTTTAGCATACCCAATTGGTGTTGGTTGGTGGTTAACATGAGACAAATTAATCCCAGTAGGTTTTATTCTCCTCCACTAGATGGCCAGAATAAACCGGATCACTTTTGTCGACATCGTTCTACATGGGGTGATTATAGGACGTTTTCCTCCCTTCAAAATTTCGAATGCTCTTGCTGGGTTTCAACTCACGATATTGAGATTCACAGGCCGAGACCCTACCACTAATTCACAGGGAGAACTATGACGGAGTTGAACTGAAGCAAAGATTGTGTAGATTTATTTATGCTATTAGTATTCGTATTGTAAATAGGCGCTTGCCGTGAAAGTTTTGGGAATGGTTTCTGACAGCAACAAATTATTTTGATAGGGAATGTCCATAATAGCTGAAGGTTAAAGGTGGAAATGAAAATGCTCGATGAAGTTGAGCACAGCGTTGGACTTGGTCGTCAGAACCGAACAGGTATGGAAATGGCGTTTGGCTTTTAGTGCCGGGAGTGTCCAAGGACATGTTTGGCTCGCCAGATACATGTCTTTTGATTTGACACCCGTATGCGACCTGCGCTTCGTGATGAGGATGAAATGATGATGAAGACAACACATACACCAAGGCCCCGTGCCAGCGAAATTAACCAATGATGGTTAAATTTCCCGACCCCGCCGGAATCGAACCCGGGACCCCTGGTACCAAAGCCCAGAATGCTAACCTTTTAGCCATGGAGCCGGACACCAAACAGGTGAGGAAATACCATTCAGTAGTCTATTGGGATCTCATGTACAGGAAAAGAGGAAAGTATATAAATAAAATAATAAATAACTTATATAGAAACAATCAATCAAATTCAATAAATAAATAAATAAATAAATAAATAAATAAATAAATAAATAATGGAAGAATGAAGAAGACGACGATGATTATGATCGATATTCAACGTTTTCCACGAAATGGTTTCATAAATAGATGATAAATCGCAATGCTAACTGCTATTGCAGAATCGTGGGCACGCTTAATTTATTCGCAGAGGTTGTGAAACGAAATGCTTAAGGTGTAAGTGCATCCAGTAGAAAATGAATAAATGAATAAATAAATAAATAAATAAGGAAAGAAAGAAAGAAAGAAAGAAGGAAATAAAGAAATGCCGAGCGAGTTAGCTGTGTGGTTGGCGTCACATAGCTGCGAGCTCGTATTCGGGAGATGGTGATTTCAAGTCCCACTGTCGGTAGCCCTGAAGATGCTTTTCCGTGGTTTCAAACTTTTACACCAGGAAAATTTTGAGTCTGTACCTTAATGAAGGACACGGTCGCTCCCTTCACTCCCCTTGAATTATACCATCCCATCGTAGTCACAAGACCTCACTGTGTCGGTGTGACGTAAAACGAATAAAAATAAAAGAAATAATCGGGGCCGATAAATTCGAATAGTGGGAATATTGCATAGAATTTTCATTTTTGAATAATTCCAACGAATATTGTGTAAGGTAACCCACCAGTTTCACCAACGTTGTCGATAGAAAACTGTTTATACCAAGCCATAACACAGTATATTACGCTTTCATTTTAACGTGAGGGAGATGAGATGAGCCTACACTAAATTTCGAAAGGGTATTTTAACTGAAATAAACTTTTATGTTACCGAGCTCGATAGCTGCAGTCGCTGAAGTGCGGCCAGTATCCAGTATTCGGGAGTTAATAGGTTCGATCCCCACTGTCGGCAGCCCTGAAAATTGTTTTCCGTGGTTTCCCATTTTCACACTAGGCAAATGCTGGGGCTGTACCTTAATTAAGGCCACGGCCGCTTCCTTTCCACTCCTAGTCCTTTCCTGTCCCATCGTCGCCATAAAACCTATCTGAGTCGGTGCGACGTAAAGCAACTATAATAATAATAATAATAACGTTATTTTTAACGTCCCACTAACTACTCTTTTACGGTTTTCGGAGACGCCGAGGTGCCGGAGTTTAGTCCCGCAGGAGTTCTTTTACGTGCCAGTAAATCTACCGACACGAGGCTGATGTATTTGAGCACTTTCAAATACCGCCGGACTGAGCCAGGATCGAACATGCCAAGTTGGGGTCAGAAGGCCAGCGCCTCAACCGTCTGAGCCACTCAGACCGGCAAAGCAACTATCAAAAAAAAAACTTGATGTCTTGTACTTTTACAGTAGAATCTATCTGGATTAAGTCACCAGGATGGTTAGATATAGTTTCGGAAAAAATAACTTTATTCATTTAACACTCCTAAAAACTAGCTTAATTTCAATTCTTTGGAGGACGTGTGCAAAAGTCCATGTTAATCACGGTGAGTTAATATTATCCGGTTTCCATCAGTTTCTATCTTAATAAGTGCAATTATACTAATTCCGGCAATTGTTGGATATGTCCCCAAGCTACCATTTCAATATGGTACTTCAAATCTTGCAGAAACATTTCCGATAATTGTCTCACATTGATTCTAACAATTTAACACCCGGTTTCCTGCTGTCTCATAGTGCGTGTGTTAGCATGAACGGCACTGAATATAGGTGTTCATTTACTTCACTTGATGAACTTTATTAGAGAATTGATCTCATATTTCATTTTAAAAGCCTCTTTTCAAGATGCAAGAGGTCTCGAAACTGTTAACCGGAAGGAAGACAATTTATGCTTTACGAACTAGATATTTGTTTCAGTGGCATAGGTTACGTGACGGGTGAATTGTTGGTAGGCCTATGGGTAATTTTGTGTGTCTGTGGCGGAATGTGAAGGATCAATTGAGCGATAGCGATTTGTGCGGGTAATTAAATCACAAACGGTGTGTTGCGGTGAATTGAACTGGTACGGAATAACTCACTTAATATGTGTCCAGCAATGGATTGGACGAGGCTGTGCATTTTAGGTTGACATCTACAGTAGATTATTGCAGTTAGAAATTAATCATGTACCTATAATTATCTTGATAGAACTGTAGTTTTTGGCCAGTAAATCCCTTAGAAGTTCACAAAACAATGAATGTTAGCAAAGTCACAGCATACTAACCCCTTACAGGATCAATATGATTGCTAGCATCATTGTGTGAGGTCACTCAACTACACTGTGTGATCAAAAATATCCGAACACCACTGTACACTAGTAAAGAACAAAAAGTGGCGCAACGTAACAGTGCAAAAGTAGGCAGGGGGGTTTGTATTATTCAGTGCGACAACGGAACACCAACTTTGGTAGGGCAGGGGAGCTTAGTGACTTTCAACGTGGGGTAATCATTGGTACCATATAAACAAGAAATCTGTAAGGGACATTTCTAACTTTACGAAGGTACCCATGCCGACTGTCAATGATGAAACTCTGAAAAGGAAGCATGAAGTCTACCACAGCACCCCCTCGATCTGGTATGCTATATTTAGTGACACCGAAGGACCAACAAACATTAATGAGGGTGGTAAGAGAAATTCGTCGCTTATTTGTAGAAACAATCGCCTGGGAATTTTAAGGTTTTATCAAGTACAGTCATTCCCATGACTGTGCATAGGGGATTAAGATGAATAAGGTTCAACGGTCGATCAGCTGCCTATAAAAGAAATATTTCCCCTCTTAATACAAAGCGCCGCCTGCCGTGGTGTAAAGAGCGACGCCCCTGGACACTGGGACCGTGGAAACAGGTAATTGGAAGTGATGAATCATGTTATAAATTGTGGCAGTCAGATGGGAAGATTTGGATATGGAGAATGCCCGGGGAACGCTATCTACGTGAATGATTTTTACCAACAGTGAGATTTGGAGTGAGTGGCATTGTGGTGCTGGGATGTTTCTTTTGGCATGGACTCGGTCTTCTAACAGGAATGCAATACTGTAAACGCAGAAAGATATCCATACATTCTGAATGTCTTCGTACCGCCTAACATGGAAAACCAGTTCAATGGCGACCATTGTTTATACCAACATGGTAACACTCCGAAGCCAATGGTTTAAGGAACCTAATATTCGGCAACTGGACTCGACCGCCCATACTCCCGATCTAATCCCAATTGAGCACGTTTGGATGATTTAAAACGGCACATTTATACCAGACCCCACCGTCCAACATTCTCTGGCTAAGGCTTTTCAGGAAAAATGGGATGCCATTCCCATGGAGAAACGTTCCAACACCTCACGGAAAGTCTCTCCAACCGAGTCAGAGCTTTGATAAAGGAAAAAATTCGGACAAACATGATATTAATGGTGACTACTACAGTAGGTAATATATTACGTGTATTTTATGTCTTCAATTTGAAATCGGTGCATGGATAGTTTTGATCAGGTAGTGTGTGTTGATGAACTCCGTTTAAGTCTACAGCGGAAAAGATCTAACCATTACGCTGTTGGATTAAGACAGTGCAGTAGCCTACACTTCTGGTAATTCATATAGTAACGCAGCTAGAGAAAATAGCAATATAAGCTATATATATTTCACAGGAGCCTATAATAATAATAATAATAATAATAATAATAATAATAATAATAATAATAATAATAATAATAATAATAATGGCGTCTGGCCCCCGGATGGGCATGGTGCAAGTAATAATTTATTTTCTAGTATACGGCCTAAAGGTAACCTGCAAGTATGTGAGGATGGGGCCCTGTCTAAGATGATTTCTAATCATAAAGACGACACACACATACACACACGCACACACACACACACACACACACACACCCAGCCCAGGAGTCAGCAGAATTAGCCGAGACACCCTGGACCAAAGGCCGGAACGGTGACCATTTATCCATGAAGCCGGACAGGAGCCTAATTATACAAGGCTGAGATTATTACATCTTTCTCTTATATGAGATGCATCACGACCCTGTGAAATTACTATGTAGTTCGTTTTCTGAACGCAATGAACGTTGTTCTGATGGACTGCATTCCCGTATGTGGCTGGGAGGCGTGACCAGTCTTAAGGAAAATCATGGATAGGAAGAGTATTGTGACATACGAGGTATTGTTTCTTGACCGACGATATTCGGGATTTGAAAGCCTTTATGGTTCCCTATGAATGCAAGGGAATTGGTTGCTCAGTTTTGGTCAGGTAGCTACGAGGTTTAATTCGGGAAGTAGTGGGATTGAAATTCATTGTCGACAGCCCAGGTGATCGTTTTCCCGTGGTTTCCCAATTCCACACCAGGAAAATGCTGGGGATGTGCTTCAGGCCACGATCACTTCCCTCACATTCCTTGCTCTGACTCTATCCCATCGTCACCGTATGACCTGTCCGTGTGTCGTAAAACAAACAGCACAAAAAAGAAGCTCACTTTGAAACTCCTAACATAATTCCTTCTCGTTAACTCTTCCTGGTTTCATTGGAATCTACGAAAATCTACAAGGAAAGTCACCAGACACATTAAATTTGAGAGACGAGTGGGTTCGAACCCCACCGTTAGCTGTCACGAGATTGGTTTTCTGTAGTTTCTCACTTTCACTTCCAGGCAAATATCGGTAGGTTCCTATTCATAGGCCACAGCCGATTATTCTCCTTAACCTGTTTCATTCAACATTATTAAATTCATGTTCCTTAGCACATCACATGAGGTTGGCGCCAGGAAGGGCATCCGGCCATAAAAACATTCCTATAATTTAATCTCATCCTAATCCCGACCTTGTATCTAGAAACAGGTTTAAGGCGTAGATACACATTTACATCAAACCATTTCTGTTATAACTGTAAGATAACTTATTTTAATGAATTTTTTTTACGGTAAACCTTCGATTCAACGAACCTCGATTGAGGAAACTTCGAATTTAAATGACACTATCTGACATATAATGAAAATAATTACAAATAAAAATTGAAGACGAATTAACCACAAAACGATTTTTGATGTTTTAAGTCCTCTTACTTTCTTGAAACTTAGGAGCAGGTATGTGGCAATTACATTGAGAATGACAATGAACAATAGTAAGACATCGACGAATGTCTACGAAATTCTAAGGGACGAGAAGATTGCAGAATACCTTAAGAAATATGGTTATTACGAATAATACGAGAATTATGATGATGTAGTAAAAAAGTTTCTTGCTTGCTTGCTTGCTTGTTGTTTAAAGGGGGCTAATATCTAAGGTCAAGTTTTAACCGGTCCGACACAAAGGGCAATTTGAGGACAAATGGAGGGCATTATCTCGCTCTAGTGGTGACTAGTTATATTTTCAGCAATTTCGAACAGTAATTTTCATGATACAGTACACAAGTAAGTTTCTAATCCAGAATTTTTAAGCATGTGGCCAAAAGAAGTGGACATAACGATGCGACTGGAATAATAATAAGAAATGGTATTCAAATGTACTCTCATAATCCTAGAACAGGACAATGATTACCGTGTGGAAAGCTATGATTCAATGAACCAACTTAATCGGAATTGAGACCCTAATCTTCACAATCTGACGTTGATTGCACGTATTTCATCCTTACAGACAACTTTTAAACTTAAATTGTTAAGTAATGTATACTGTATACAGACTACGGTGTAAATAAAACGATTTATTTTTATTGACAAACATCGTGGTAACAAATATTGACATCTGTAATTCGTGAATGATGATAATTAGCACTCATCAGAAATAAAGCAGCACAGTATAATTCAGGCTCCTCGTGATATTCAAAGTCGTGAACTATTCCCTTGAACTATAAGAGAGACATACTTTGCCCTGCGGTGATAAGAAACCAAAAGTGCTCACTGTAACTGAAGTCCATTATTATTTCATAGCTCTTTATAAGTAACGCAATACTGTACTGATCCATATTCAGTTCCTGCTGACAGTGGGGTTCGAACCCACTATCTCCTGAATGCAAGCTCACAGCTGTGCTACCCTAACCGCACGGCCACTTTCTGAGTGCGCCGGTTGGCTAGCAGCATATAATGTGAGATAAGGCCGCTGGTGCGCTTACTGCCAGTATCAACGTAATTAGGACGAACGAACTTGAAAGGAGAGTGGCTGACAAAAAAATGTTGAACACCATGCAAATAATAACGAAATATGCAATGAAGTAATGTAATTACAAACTTATTATAAACATTCTGATATCAACTTTACACGTTAGTAGGGAATGTAATTCGCACAGAATATTTCAAATAATTTCTGTTCGTAATAGAAGGGTGATAGAAAACATCAATTTTTGAAGGTGGAGCAAGTAAATTGTTTTTACTTTTCAGGCCATTCTTCTTTTTCTTTATCTGTTTATCCTCCAGGGTCGGTTTTTCCCTCAGACCTAGCGAGGGATCCCACCTCTACCGCTTCAGGGTCAGTGTCCTGGAGCTTCAAACTCTGGGTCGGAGGATACAACTGGGGACGATGACCAGTACCTCGTCCAGGCGGCCTCACCTGCTATGCTGAACAGGGGCCTTACGGAGGAATGGGAAGATTGGAAGAGATAGACAAGGAAGAGGGAAGGAATCGGCCGTGGCCTTAAGTTAGGTACCATCCCGGCATTTGCCTGGAGGAGAAATCAGAAACCACGGCAAAGCACTTGCAGGATGGCTGAGGTGCGAATGGAACCCTCCTCTATTCAGTTGACCTCCCGAGGCTGAGTGGACCCCCTTCCAGACCTCGTATCACTTTTCAAATTTCGTGGCATAGCCGGGAATCGAACCCTGCCCTCCGGGGTGGGAGCTAATCACACTAACCACTACACCACAGAGGTGGTCTTCTGGCCATACAAGGAGACAATATTTGTTGCATCCTCTAATTATTTAGACCGGCCCAGGGTAAATGAACTACGCACTGGATCCAGTAATATTTGCAAGGCTATGTAGCTCAAGTGATAGAACACTGACCTTCTGAACTGAAGCTGGAAGGTTCCATTCCGGCTCAGTTCTGTGGTATTTGAAGGTACTGAAATAAACAGTCCCATAATGGTAGCTTTTCCGACACTTAAATCAACTCCCAAAGGACAACATTTCGGTATCAGAAACTTGGAGTCTTAAAATCATAAAAGTAGTTAGAGGAGTGTAAAGCAGCAATATTATTGCTAGGGGGCGGATGTTGATAACAATTTACATGAAACAAATCAGCATATTAATTCAGAAATTGAAAGGCTTACGCCCCTTAATCCTAAATACTCGTAAAACACAAAGTATTATCATAGGAAACTCTAAATTGTTACATGTAATAAGGAATATCAATCCTCCTCCAATCATAATCAATAACCATGAAAACGTAACTAATCATGGAATCTCCATCAATGAGAATCTGACCTGGAATTACCACAAAACAAACGTATGTAGAAAGGTTGATACAGCTCTATACCCCAAAAACCTCACAATAATTCTTTTCCTCAAAATCTTAAATTAAAATTAATCCAAGCACCACTATTCCCAAATTTTGACTACTGCGATACGGTATTAGTCAATCTAAATAATGACCAAGTTTTGAGACTTCAACGAGCACAAAACTCATGCAAACGATATGCCTTCCAACTGCGACATGAAGCACATTCCGATGAGTATTGTATTGTATTGTATTGTATTTAGTGAACAAAACAGGCATTCAGCCCCGAATACATGTTCACAATAATAATAATAAATAACAAATAAAATTAATAAGAATAGTCCAACCTGAGCCACCCCTCTCCTCTATATACTAAATAACATCCAATGAAATAAACAATACCGTCCCGGTTTTATACCAGAACCAACTCCATCTACATCAATTCACAACAGTCTGGTCAATGTTTACATTCTACTGCTGGTGTTACAACTCCATGCTTGTTATCACTCTCACGTACTCAGCCTTCTTACTTCAGCATTTTCTTCACCTCTATTGTTCCCTGACCTACTCCAGCATAAGCTGCAAGCGCAGCATTACCAGGTTGCATTCCAAACCCGCCATTACATGATTGCATACCAACCCGGCCATCCTATTCCGTCATTGCGTTCCAATCAACCATACCGCAACTTTTACCAATCTGCGTTAACATTGCTTCATTTCCTTTCATTCCGTCATAACACACATAATAAAATTACCTCTCATCTCCAGAAATTTCGACAATGAATAACAAATACCAATCACGCCTCCAAAAATTTTGGCCAGCAATACTCCAACACCCATTTTAGCAATACCACACCAACCCTACCTCATATACCACCTCTACTTCTTCTTCACCTTCTTCCATCCACCATCTTGTACCACCACTTCTCCAACACCACATTTCAACCCTATAACATATCATAATTTAATACTCCATACCAGCTCTACTCCTTCCACAAATACACTCACCTTCTGCCATCCACCATCTTATACCACCACTTCTCTCACACCACATTTCCACCCTATAACATATCATAACTTACATTTACCATACACTCATACTCATCCTACCCGTCATAATTACCTACTGAAGACTCCATCTTCTACCAAACCAAAATTTACAAATAGCCGAGTTACATTACTACATCTCCATACCTTTCCAACACCACATTTCAACATATACCACCTCTACTTCCAACACCACATTTCAGCCCTAACACGCACTCGTCTGCCATCACTCAGCATTTATACCAGTCACCAATACAATACAAAATGATAATAAACTCACCTGTTTCCAGCCCCAAAAATTAAATAGCTATCAACACCACATCTCAACCCTATAACATATCATACTAAGCCTCCAATACTTCCAACACCACACTTCAGCATACCAGCTCTGCTCCTTCCACAAATGCACTTACCTTCTGTCTTCCACCATCTTATACCACCACTTCTCCAACACCACATTTCAACCCTATAACATATCATAACTACATCTCCATACCTTTCCAACACCACATTTCAACATATACCACTTCTACTTCCAACACCACAATCCAGCCCTAACACACACTCATCTGCCATCACTCAGCATTTATACCAGACACCAATACAATCTCAGTACCACCATCTCTACTTCTTCTACAAATACACTCACCTTCTGCCATCCACCATCTTATACCACCACTTCTCCAACACCACATTTCAACCCTATAACACATCCTAATTTGCTCAATTTGCCATACACTCATACTCATCCTAATATCCATCATAATTTCCTACCAAAAACTCCATCTTCCCCCAAACCAAAATTTACAAATAGCCAAATTACAACACTTATCCAACACCACATTTACCATCACTCCTCCAGCTCCAAATATCAACAAACTGTCATCCACCATCTTATACCACCACTTCTCCAACACCACATTTCAACCCTATAACATATCATAACTACATCTCCATACCTTTCCAACACCACATTTCAACATATACCACCTCTACTTCCAACACCTCAATTCAGCCCTAACACACACTCATCTGCCATCACTCAGCATTTATACCCTACACCAATGCAATCTCAGTACCTCCATCTCTACTTCTTCTACAAATATATCTTCTATCTCTCCCTGCGCTCCAACCCAATTTCTGATCGAGGTACTCATAGGTTAACACTGGCCTTACTTTTATACCCTGATCTTGTCTAACTACACCACTACACTCAGCTCTCTCAGCTTCTTGTTGCTCACTCTCCTTTCCCCCATCACCCCTTTGATCTTCAGCCTCTCTCCTGCATTGCCCGTCCACTGCTCTTTCCTTACCGTTGTTCATACTTCCACTTAGCACCTCGTTCTGTCTCTCTTGACACTTTTCAGTACTACTTCCTATAATTACACTTCTACCCTCGTTATCTTTCACTTGCCTATTATCTTCCACTCGTTTGTCATCCCCGTTATTCACTACACTTCTCTTAGCCTCCTCATCTTGTTTCATCCTTCGTTCTAGGTCCATCAGTCTATTCACCGACCATACTCTCCTCCATCTGTTGCCTGTCACCACTAATTCCTGTCCTCTGATGACTGCATTCAACCCTTGCTGCCTAGCTCGTATCATGTGTTTTTTAAGAGTTTTTTCATTCCTCCACTCTTCAGCTCCTATGTCCCTCCTTATCCATATTTTTTCTCCTTGCACGTTACCTGCATTACGCACCACTGTATCAGCCATCAGTGTAGAAAATAATTGCACTTTGATAGGCCTATTACCTCTAAATCTTCCCACTCTTGTCACATCATCAATGTCCACTTCACTAAAATTTATTTTCATTTTACCCTGAATTAAGTCCACTACTTTATAAACTATACTCGTCTTATCTTCCTTCTTACCCTCTTGCACTCCATATATAAATAAGCATTTATTTCTGCGACTTCGGGTGTTAACAACTACGTCGGCTTTCAGTTTCGATACCTCCTCTTGCAATCTCCCTATCTCCTCTCTTAATGCTGAAATTTCTTCACCATTTACATGAAGCACATATTACACCATATTTCAAAACATTGGGATGGCTACGCATAAATGAACGAAAGAATTTCCACCTAATGACACTTATTTACCAAGTGCTCTCGACGAACACTCCTACTTACCTCTCTTCTAATTTTCGTTTCCTTTTCTCATTCCACGAAATTAGTACCCGTTCTGGTTCCTTACTTGAAATCCCACTAAGTCGAACGAATTCCTACAATTATTCCTTTTTAGTTACTGCATCGAGATTCTGGAATACACTCCCAATGGATATTCGGCGCCTTACTTCCTCTCATAAATTCAAATCTGCCTGCCGAAAGTTTTTCCTAGGAACATAAAACTGAGTTGTGTGAGTCATTGTGTGTATGTTGTGTGAATGGGTTTTCTTCATTTATTATTATTATTATTATTATTATTATTATTATTATTATTATTATTATTATTATTATTATTATTAGTGTTACGGGGGTACCCGTGGAACAGAAAGAGGTAAAAGAAGGTGCGGGCTTGAATGGCTCTAACTACAACATCAAGAATTGAATTAAAAGTTTAACAAAGGTTATATTTCTTTAGAATTTCAAAAATTGACAAATAACAACATGACAGGTACAATTAGCAATCTTGAAACAAGACTTGAAAAAATCCAAGATTCAGAACTTTAACAATTTTGGGATTCAAGCCCCTAGTTTTACAATTTCTGAGCTACCAGCCCAAGTTTACAATTCAAAATGAGAACTAATTTAGTCAGGGGCAGATATCCCTTAATTCAAGAGCATTTGCTCCCTAAATTACAATGTCTAGCCTTCCAGAGGCACACTTCACTATTACAAAACTTTGAAAAGAGCTTACAGGCTCTCAGTTTCTTCCAGCCTACTCAAGGCAACATTACATGAAAAACTGACAATCTCTGGCCTCTCAAGGCACTATTATAAATTGAAATATTTTTACACAGGGTTATCTAGTACCCAACCTAACGGGCCTTTGCGAAAAAAGAACAGGTTAAATAAACGGCCCGAACACAAACTGAATTGACGCGAACACTGCGTTCCAGATAATGAAATATAAAGTCCTACAGGACTCTCGGCCGATGAATCAGGGGCTATTCCCAAACTACTGAGGTGGCTCGCATGGAAATCACTTTAACACATTAGAGGAAGAAAACAGATACGAAAATGTAGTCACCTCAAACAAAGATCAAGGGGAGCTCGAGAGGGTAACTCACTCTCTATCCCCGATTTACAGTTAAAACTTTATGAAATTTTTACATTAGCCGAAAGAAGATTTACATTTTAGAAAAGTTTGTTACATAATCAAAGATTCGGACCTTCCCCTCGCATAAAGCTGCGGAGGTAGCTACAGGAAAGATAATTTACGTGGCCATTACCTTGTAGATGTCCTGCCGGCCGAAGAAAGAGGCGCCCCGCCTCGTGCCTTAAACACACACTTAGAAAGACAGCGATAAATTGACGAGATAGCCAGAAAAGCCGCAGTTTATGTACCCTCAGGGAAGGTTCGAGAGAATTCTGGGCTAATCCGTACACACCCTCTCATTTTTATTGGTTGAGATCAAAAGTTACACTCAGAACTGAACAAGAAGACTGTGATAGGCTGAAAATTAATCACAGAAATTTTTCATTGGCCAGATTCAAAAATTGCGGAATGAGACAGAAGTGTTGCAAACTTAGACTCTGAGTGGCTCAGACGGTTAAGGCGCTGGCCTTCTAACCCCAACTTCGCAGGTTCGATCCTGGCTCAGTCCGGTGGTATTTGAAGGTGCTCAAATACGACAGCCACGTGTCGGTAGATTTACTGGCACGTAAAAGAACTCCTGCGGGACTAAATTCCGGCACCTCGGCGTCTCCGAAAACCGTAACAGTAGTTAGTGGGACGTAAAGCAAATAGCATTATTATTATTATTATTATTATTATTATTATTATTATTATTATTATTATTATTATTATTATTATTAAACCTAGACTTACAAAAAACAAATGAAAGTTAAGAAAACGTATAAACGCCAAATTTCTTTCAATAACAACTTCGTTTACTTTGCACCAGATTGCATGATCATAGTGTTTTGGTAGTGTCATCTGTGGAAAAATGCCCAAACTTCTTGATGTATAGCCAAACAAAACAAGGAGAAATTCAATCAGTTTAGGAAATTTCACAATAACACAATTACTTAATATTTCAGTGATGACATCTTCCGATTAAAGTTCGAACTTCTTGTGGTATCAGTTCAACCATTTGTTCGATAGAGGAGTTCATTAAGGCGCTTATTTTGAATGAGCCGAGTTGAGGTGTACCTCCCGGTACAGTTAGTTTTAGTATTAGTATTAGTATTAGTATTAGTATTAGTATTAGTATTAGTATTAGTATTAGTATTAGTATTAGTATTAGTATTAGTATTAGTATTAGTATTAGTATTGTCACACTAATTGCCGTACTGATATAGAGGCCTAACTTAGTCTTAGAATCATCTGTCCGTAGTATTACTTCTTTTTAGAATTTCTATGTCTTACTTTCATGTTTACATTTTTAATTGTATTATTTATAGTGGTTAAGTGTAAGAAAGGGCCGTGAGCCCTAACTTCGCCACAAATATAAGTCAGTAATAAATAAATAAATAAATAAATAAATAAATAAATAAATAAATAAATAAATAAATAAATAAATAAATAACTGAAAGTGATTAGCAGAGTGTCCTTGAATTTATGGGAAAATGCTGTGAAATGATTAATAAATTACTTTTAATTAATTGACTAAAATAAATTCTGGTGACTGTAGGACCGTGGATTCACAAGTGATATATCCCATTTCTATTCAGTACACAGCTCTTACTTTAAGATAAATAATTATGTCCTAATTTCCTTGGAAGGGTATATAATTTGGTCATAATGATCTGCTGCATTTTGCCTCCGATGAACCTGGTTGCACGCGTTGCAGCTTTCAGGTCGTTTTCTCGTTTAATATGCTGCTGTACAACAAACTTCATTTCCACATTTACTTTAACACTGAAGAATTTACAATTAAAACACGCCCTCCCGTCGTAAATACGACTTTCGAAATTCGTTCAATAACTGATATAAATGTACTTTTTGTGGTGGTTTTATCCTTGGCATTCTTCTTGCACGGAACTACATTACAAACTAGGGAGGATAATTCCGGACTGATGCGGAAGGTTAACTGTTATTTCCAGTCCCATCTTCCCGTTTCCATTTGTTCTCGGTCTTGAGATACGCGGCGAGTGAATGACTAGTTATAGGGGCGGGTACGAAGGCCCTGCATTCCTTGTGCTTGAGGTACGTTGGATATACTACCTCTTAAATATCAGAGTTATGTATTGTGTACCTTTACATGGATACAAAAGACTCATAGATATAAATCTTTGCCTTATCCTTTGTTAATCACCAACAAGTGCTGGTCAGTTTGCTTGTCAATTTTCACTGCTACGTAGGTGGATCAAAAGGTTAGTTGCACTAACGTGCCGCAGCAGCGCGATGTGTGTCGTAAAAGTGGGCACAGCGGAGAAAGGGTCAGGCACTGCCCACACGTCTGTTAGGCAGGTCGCTGTGGTGTCTCGTCTAGTATTGTGTGAATAGCGGCCAAATGCAATGGCGCGTCAACTGGACGTTCACTCCAAGTATGAGGTGCGTGCGACAATCCGATTCCTATGGGCCAAAAGGAAGAATTGCACGGACATTCATCGTGAAATTAGTGCTGTGTATGGGGAGCGGCCATTTCCCGGCAAGGTATCGTAAAATGGTGACAGCAATTCGAAGCCGGACGCACGGATATCACGGACAACCATCGCGAAGGCAGGCCCGCAACGTCCAGGACCCGTGAAAAGGTCAACAGTGTGAATGCGATCATTAGAAAGAACCCTCGCATTAAACTGAGAGAAATCGCAACGCAGCTGAATATGTCGTATGGCAGTGTGTTCGCAATTGTTCACGAGGACCTTGGATATCGTAAGCTATGCCAAAGATGGGTCTCACGTCTCCTCACCGATGAGCCAAAGGGACAACGTTTCCAATCCTCCCTGGCATTTTTGCAACGCTATGCCGCAGACGGCAACATGTTTCTGCGGCGAATCTTCACAGGCGACGAAACGTGGGCCAACCACTTCACCCCCGAAACGAAGCGAACATCAGTGGAATGGGTGCACCCCTCATCACCACAACGAAAGAAGGCCAAGGTTCAACCTTCAGTCGGTAAGGTTATGGCAACAGTTTTCTTTGACATGGAGGGTTTGCTGCACGTGGAATTTATGCCGAAAGGAACGACGATCAACGCGGCGTCATATTGTCAAACATTGCACCGGCTACGTAAAGCGAGAAGCGCCGGGGAAAATTGAGCACAGGTGTGATTTTGTTGCACGATAACGCAACACCTCAAAAGGCCCGCCAAACGAGAGAACTGGTGCAGCGTTTCAAGTGGGAGGTCCGGCAACATCCACCCTACAGTCCCGACCAAGCTCCATGTGACTTTCATCTGTTAGGTAATCTCAAAACGGAGCTCGGTGGTCGACGTTTCCAGACCGATTTGGAGGTGAAGGCCGCTGTCACCGAGTGGTTGCAGAACGCTGGAGGAACTTTCTATGCGTCCGGCATCGACAAGTTGGTTGTGCGTTCGCAGAAATATTTGGAGTCTCTTGGAAACTATGTGGAAAAGTGACGTTACAGTGTATGTCGTTATAGTCGTGTTGCTGTTGTATAAGTGGTGTAATAAATGGCCATAACTGGGAAGTGCAACTTATTTTCTGATCTGCCCTCGTAGATTACTATCGGCATGACAATAAAGAATGCATCTTTAAATTAGAATTGAGTTAAATGATCTAAAAATTCTTCAAAATGCTATATATTAATCTAAAACCTCCTTGTGAGATGAATTAATGACAGCATTTTCCAAATCGATTTCAAACGCAAAAGAACGCAAAATAACGCGTCATTATCCTTGTTTATAATGCAAAATTATTTTATATACAAGTCAGGAACATTGTAATGCCAAGTTTTCCTTTAAACCCTCAGTCTGTTAATAGATCTTTGAATGGCATGCGTATCGAAACTCACTCCTGAATGAGTAGACTCTAAATTGCAAATTTGGTCGAGATATAATCAATAATGTAAGAAAAAATTGAAAGAATATCACATTTGGTCTTCCTACAAACTTCCAGCCTATGCAGTGATTTTCATTTGATATCCATACTGAAACCTGATCGAGGACAAGCAGGCTGTAAATATGAAGTTTGGTCGAGATGTATTCAGTAGTGTAAGTGAACATTGAAAAGAACCCTTTCGGTGTTCCTGTAACCCCTATTCTATTCAGCGATTTTCAAATTATATGCATATCGAAACCTGCTCCTGGATGAGTAGATTGTAAATATGAAGTTTGGTCGAGATCTATTCAGCCGTGTACCCGTGATAGTGGAAGAAACGGACAAACAAAAGGACAAACAGATAAACAGGCACGAAAGCTGAAAGCTACTGATAAGATCTTGAATTGACCAGACACGTATAAATATTTGGCGATATAAATGGCATTACAGCCATCGGACCCCAGAAAATTGTACTTATAAGACGAAGGGCGTTTCATTTATAGTCTACAGATTTTACATTTAATCAACAGTGTAATATAAATTTGAAAAAATCTCTCCTGGTCTTCATACAAACTCCCAGTCTATTCAGAGCTTTTTAAATGGTATGCATGTCGAAGCCTGCTCCTGGATGAGTAGACTCCAAATATGAAGTTTGGCCAAGATATAACCAATAGCGTAAGAGAAACATTAATAAGAGCTCTTCTGGTCTTACTGGAAACCCCTGGTCCGTTTAGTTATTTTCAAATGATATGCATATTGAAACTTCCTCCTGGATGAGTAGACTCCAAATATGAAGTTTCGTCGAGATATAAGCAGCACCGCAAGGTAAAATGAAATACAAACATTCTTTCCCTGTCTTCGTATGAACCCCCCGGTCTACTCAGTGATTTTTAAATGATGTGCATATCGAAACCTGCTCCTGGATGAGTATACTCTGAATATGAAGTTTGGTCGGGATTTATTCAGCCGTTTACCGCAAACAGGCAAACAAACAAACAGACTCGATACGGTGTCATATTGACCTGAAACGGAAAAAGGTATATCAAAATTTGATGAAATAAGTGATATTACAGCAACGGACGCCCCTAGCATTAAATATATAAGATTCAGTTGTAGAAATACCGGGACATTTGGATCCTAGAAAAGAAGTGAGAACAATAAATCGAGAAAACCTGAGATGGGATCCGTAAGCTTACTTGGCTGATTAACGAAGATATTGGGGAAATCATGATCGCCAAATGGGGTAAAGATATTTCCGTTAAAACAACGAGTATTTTAAGAAACGTAATACTGGAAAAAATTGCTGTTCTGAAATTTAGGGAAACACGGACCCTTACTGGCTGTCAAGTTCACACTGCCCTACGAAGTGAATAACAATTAACATTCAGATAACAATTAAATGAAAAACATAAAATAGCATGCCTGAAACAACACCAGATATGCTAGGTGTCGTTCATCCATGGTTGGAAATCTTCGAAATGATTTCAACACCCCACAGTAGACTAATTTATCACGTTGTCACAGAAAGGTGTCGCAAGTTGTGACATCCGGTGATCTCTCACAGTCCATTCTATCTTTCCAACCTAATATCTTACGCAGCCTCTAACTGTAAAACTGTTTAGAGTTTGGTGCCTCATCATGTTGTAATCACGTTATTGTTGTTCTTGCAATAGGAATATCCATCAGAGTATACGTGGAAATAATCCACTATTCAATCCATCATTCAGATGCCCTGCAAAATGTTTTGCTCCACATATTGAAAAACCTATAATATGTCACCAAACATGTTAAACTCCATTGTACTTGAAAACTTCCTTGTTATGCATATAAGCGTTATGGTTGTTATACACAGCATTTTGAGGAAAACACGCTTCATCCGTAAATAAAATGTGTAGAAGGAAGATTCAAGTCATTTCCGTTCCTGTCTAATGTCAGTCAACACATCACAAAACGACTGTGAAGTTCATCATAAATATGAATTTCTGCTTTGCGGCATTAATAATTGAATCATTAATTGTGCACAGATGTTGTAATGTTTGGCCTACAATTTATCCAGTCAAGGCGGTTAGGAAAACTACTCATGCATATCTTTACTGCATGCGTCATTTATCTCTCCCTTCACCTTCTTTCGACTTTCCCATTCAACATGCATCTGATGATATTGCGGACGAATCACTTCCTGTACGCGAAGTCCACCGCAGCTTAGTTGACGTGTACCCTGTGGGGCGCAATGACTTGAAGTGATTGCTTGTGAAAATTGCCTTGCCGATTGGTATGATCACAAGCATGGTTACACCCATTCATAGTATTGCAATTTCATATTTTCCATGTATAGAATGAACTTTTACTTACCGAATGTATGAGTTTGATATTAATATTTTAATATGTGGAAACTGGGCCATTTTAATGCACAAACGTATGAGCACATATTCGAAAGGAGGACTTACGGACCGGGCGAGTTGGCCATGAGGTCAGAGGCACGCGGCTGTGAGCTTGTATCCGGGAGATAGTGGGTTCGAATCCCACTGTCGGCAGCCCAGAAGATGGTTCTCTGTGGTTTCCCATTTTAACACCAGGCAAATGCTGGGGCTGTACCTTAATTAAGGTCACGGCCGCTTCCTTCCAGCTCCTAGGTCTTTCCTATCCCATCGTCGCCATAACACCTATCTGTGTCGGTGCAACGTAAAGCAACTAGCAAAAAAAAAATGTACGGAACTTACCAAATCTTCGACTATAAATAGATCACCGAATTATTGCATGAAGAAGCAGTACAATTCTGCCAGATTCATTTAAAGGTTGCTGCTTGAAGGATAACACACGTCTGTCTAAATACACCTAATACTATGCATAATCCAATGCAAGCAAGGGAAACAGAATACGGAATTAAGTTTCATTTCACTTCGTTCTCTCACTCAACAGAAAATTTGGGCGAGCTGGAAAACGGCGGTGACAGGCGTGTTAATCGGAACGTGATGGATTACCTCTCAAAGGAACATCACGTTAAAGTATTAGGAATATTAAATTAAAATCTTAGGATAATTATGCGACTAACTCCCAAGTATCATGTTGATTTAACCTGCTGCTTGCACTGTAACAAATACCTGTGAACATTACCTCCTGTTCTTGCGAGAAGTAAATAAATCAAGTGTGTCCGTACTGAAGTTCTAGTGTTAACAATAGAACAGCTGTCATGGTCTACATTTCATGACATGCCATACAGGGAAGTACTGTATAGTTTCTGTGATTATACTGTAAATGGGCTAGAGAGACAGATGAGTTCGACACCTACGGCGGGATCTCCACAATTTTACGTTTCGGATCATAAAAGTTAATTATGATATATATCTGAAGCCAGTGTGCATATTATTCCCATACCTACTAATACCGAATATATATCAGAACAGACACCATATGAAAATATTATTTTTAACCAAACACTTCTGGAATTCAATTTTTAATCAAATTAGGGACATGAATATAAGAAATATTGTAGAAAATGGTACTAGTGAGATAATAAACCAAAAATGAGGGATATAAATGCGGATTATAATTTGATACATTAAAATTGATTTAAAATCAGTTCACTCTAAGTAGTAATTTTGCAATTGTAGGACCACCCTCGTTTAAAATAGCGGCTAACGAAATATTACCGATGTATGTTCTAGCTATAGTGACAAGCTGAGTATAATTGGTCTTTGGAATAAATATCTTTGAAATATTTATTCACAATACGTCTTTGTTTCGAGTTCTTGTGAACAGTTTTTCAACAATTTGGAAAATAAATCATATCAGAATCATATTCCCAACACACGTTATGGATGTATGAAAGTAGAACTAAAAAATCCGCTTTAGTCCTTTCTAGTCCTTTTCAGTTCTTATCATCACACCCCGTTGTGAACACCAGGTGTTCTTAAGAGTACTCTTCCTAAAAATGTCGCTTCCTATGCAGGTTAACTCTTCAGCTTCCAATGCCACCTCAAGGTGACTAGATTTTTCGAGCTTTCCTCTTACATTAATATTGTTAACTAATGGTGAACTTTGTGTTCCTTATTTCAAGTAAACTTCTTCCACTTTTTTTAATGAGTAGTGCGTATTTACTTCCACATGCACTGTACTCCATTGAAGCCAGTAATGAACATCGTGCATAACAACAAGTAAGACTACTTTTGTACTCAAGAACAAAAAATTTCTTTAGTAGGCGTAGAAAATAAGTAAGGTTTAAATGAGGTTCAGAATTAGCGTATAAAGATATGAATTTCTACTTATACAGATATAGTTTGCGCCAGTGCTATGAACATTTAGTACACACTCTGGATGCTAAATAATCACTGTCACCTGCAACAGACATCGAGCGTAATTAGTTTGGGATAACAGAATTTATTGAATGCTGTTTCTCATTGAAATTCTCTTTTCCCAGACTTTAAGTCCACTAAATATTGGAGGAAATTATTTTCTTGAAGGTGTGGATGTTGATCAGGAGTTGGATTAAGCCCAGTTTGTTATGGGACATCCAATGGATGGTGGAGTGCCTGATGAAAGTGGAAATTAATGACTAGGTTATGTAAACTCTCTGCACGCATGGTTACTCACAATTTAAATTAATGTACCTATTTATACAACATAAAAGAGGAAAAATTGATGTGCTGATTTGCAGCCTCTTAGATTATCTGTGAAACTTAAGGAAAAATAAAAAAGATAAGCAGATACCGCAGAACATCAAAACATGTAGGAAGACAGATGGCAAGATGATGAATTTATGTTTTCGAACAGATCAGGGATAGGTGATAAAAATGAAGTTCCTGGATACAGCGTCCCAACTAATGGTAAGCTTTTCGGAAGTATTTTAAAAATACATTTTATAATTAACAGTCAATGACCGAGGCCCAATGGTACTTGGATTTACTGAAGAGCGCCTCTTTTTTAAAGACTGAAAACAAGCACTCCAGTCACATATCTGTTGATAAAACCCTAGTAACCTACTACGGTCAATATGTCCAAATAGGAGCACATTCATGATAAACTACTGAGATTTGGATGTATTGTGGTTCGTACGGTGAATTTAGGCTACTTGACCACTTTTGAGTCATATGGACTAGGTGATGGGGTTGTTCATGAAGTGGAAAGCATATCTCTGAAACGCAGTGGAGCATACAACTTATATATTTTACCTCCTTCCCACCCTTTAACAAATTCTCTCAAAGTAGGATTTTGGGGCAGAGGAACGCCACGGGAGAGTTGTTCTTAGGATTGTCGCTTTATAAACCACAAGGAGCTTACTTTCATTTTAAGTTACTGATTCCGTGCTATTATTGAGTGACACAATAACATTATTGTATTAATCCCGTCCAACTGCAGGAATCCTGTATCTGAAGCTGAATGAGTAGGCACCGTAAATGGCACAGAAACAAAAACACTAGTTCATTGTCCATCTCAATTTTATTTGGGCGGTAGTTATACTGTTGAGTAAATGAGAATTTGGAAACCTTTGTTACTGCACTGCTTGGAAGGAAATGATGACTCCCTCTACTTGCCTTTGGCTTAGATGCAGCTGATCAGAATATGTGACAGTTTTCTAGAATATACACCATAGAAAGTAATACAAATTCTTCTGATTTCATGAAGAAAGTAGTTCAGATTAATTCAAGATTGTACGGGACGAAAAGTGAACAAGGCTTCTGTGCAAGAAATGCGAAGTCGACCATCATATTCGTTGTATGAGTTCACTCAAGTTGTGGACTGGGGATGGACTAATTGTGTGCATTGTTTGTCTTTGACCTGTAACATTCGCCAAAGCAAACTACTGATACATATAAATATCCTACAGAACATTTTTAATAACATGCCACCTTATAGAATTGTTCTTCTAAATTAAATTGTTTACGTGAAAATAATATATGTTCCTTTTTAACCTAACTCTAAATGAGAGTTGAAAAATATAGATGTTTAGTGGGATGATAGAAATTTTTAACTGCCTAGCCCTGTGATGTGAGGATAAGGAGTCAGCCTATCAGCACAGACCCGGATATGATTACCGGCTCCCCAGCTACATTTGTTCGATCCAGCTAAGGCTTCATTGTCTTCCTGTGCCTGTTTTCTGGAAAATCTCTGTGAGATTATGTCATCCAAGAATCAGTGGTGAATTTCCCATATAAGCGACTGATGTGTTACATCCCTTGTATTTTCAACGAATAATAAATATTCATTGTTCATATTTAAATGGAAGTTATTATTTATATAAAATTCCTACGCACAGTTATCGATACTCAGAGATGGATGGAACGATGCCTAGTGACTGCTACTAATTGACAAACTACTCCAGAGATGGCAGCAAGAGCATTGGCCCCTTGTTGTTGTTGATCTCTTTCGTAGGGTTGGAATGCGGAACGAACAGCCATATCCATCAAGAGGGCGGTGCAAGGTGGAATCCTGTAAGTTATCGTGTGTGACGGGGATTTGTTTGCTGTTTCGTGAAACACAGGATTTCTTGCTTGTGAGTGATTCATTTCTTGTGCATAAAATGCAAACGAAATAACGCATGGCTTTCAGTGCCGGGAGTGTCCGAGGACAAGTTTGATTTGATGCCCGTAGGCAACCTGCGCGTCGTGATGAGGATGAAATGATGATGAAGACGACACATACAGCCAGGCCCGTGCCAGCGAAGTTAACCAATTATGGTTAAAATCCCCGATCCTGCCGGGAATCGAACCCGGACCCCTGTGTCCAAAGGGTAGCACGACAACCATTTAGCCATGAAGCAGGCCTTTTTTGTGATGTAAATGATAATAGATGACAAATGTGTATTGATTTAATATAAATGATTCAGTTTCTTGTGCTTGTAGTGTTAATACCGAACAAAAATGGAATGTCTTTATGGCTTTTAGTGCCGGGATATCCCAGAATGGGTTCGGCTCGCCAGATGCAGGTTTTTCTAGTTCATACACGTAGGCGACCTGCGCGTCGTGATGAGGATGAAATGGTGATGAAGACAACACATACACCCAGCCCCCGTGCCATTGGAATTAACCAATTAAGGTTAAAATCCCCGACCCGGCCGGCAATCGAACCCGGGACCCTCTGAACCGAAGACCAGTACGCTGACCGTTCAGCCAACGAGTCGGACATACCGAACAAAGAAAATGCTGGAATGACGCAATTTTGAAATGACATCACACCGCTCAGAGAATAGTTCAGCAGGCGTGTACTGTATGTTGGAGCGTCAGTGCCACGCGTTTCTACCCCCCAATACGAATTGAATTCTAACTACTGTGTAACGGACGATTACTAAGAGAACCATTCAGCATACTGTACTTTCTTTCACGGAGAAAAGAAGAATTATGAATGAAGGACAACCGAGTCCAACTCTGAATGTAACTACACAACTGAAGTTGTGTGTTCGTTATTTCAAATGAAATGTTTATGAAACAAACCATTGGATTAGTGTATGTGAGATCTTAAAATCCACCTTTCTGTTGACCTTGTTTGTTGTTTCCTCTTGAAAAAATGAGTTAGTAATGATGGTCTGTTTGCGTTGATGTTTGCAATTCTTTTAGGTTACATCCCCTAAACGGGAAGTCTGGAGTCATCACTGCCAGGAATATTCCACTGAATAATATAAACAAGGTTACTAAAGAGACATAATTCATAAATACATTACTCACGCGATTACAGATGAATAATTATTGATTTTCTTCAACATCCCTGTTTGAGAACACACCTCGATAAATCAGCAGCAGTATGTGTAATGATATGTTTTGATTGCCTTTGATGAGAAAGGTTGGTTATAATTGAAAAGATCCTCACTGATAATTCTAGAGACGTGCAGAGTTCTTATTGCATTCTCAAGTTTTACAGTGGTTGCAGCAAACCAGGCAGCATGTAATAAAATTTGACAATACTACTACATTTTTATGGATTTATGATATTGAATGAGAACGAGCTTTACTTTCATCAACTAAAGCGTTGCCATATATGAACACTTCAACACCGGTACCTAGGGTTTTCTAGTGATGAATGGCACACCAAACTTTACTTTTCCAACAGTGTAGACTGGGATATAAGGCAAATTATTCACCATTTGGTAAAATTAATACTAAAAGTAAAGAAAATATTTCCATACACTGATTTCCCTTCCTTCCCACACAGTATTTACTCCTTAGATTACATACATTTACAAGTATAAAAATCGAAACTACGTGGTTGTGCAAGAGGAGCAGTTAGTTGTGACTGATATTCTTAAAAAATGCCTAAAAATTGTTTTCTGGCTGTTTTTCAGGAAATATGTTGTACATTACGACACTTGAAAGAGATTTGGTAAGTTCTCATCCAGAAAGTTCTCATCCCGAAAAGTGTTTGTATTGCATGAGATTTTCAGTATAATGAATTATGTAAAATCGAAGAAGTGATGAGCAAGGTGCAGTGTAGCAGTTTCTGTGATGAAAAATGAATGAATTGAGAGGTTGAAACGAGAAAAACTTAAGAATTTACAAAATTACATTATAACGTAGATGAGATGCTCGGGACGGTAGCAGGCTTCAGTGACTTCACTGTGTTAAAATACGAACTCGTGACGTCACGCAAAACTGCGAGGAGAATAAATTATTAAGTGACAGTGAAATAAGATTACTTTCAGTGAATTAGACAACCTACACGGTCTTAATATCTGCATGGAATGAATTAGTTACTCGAGCTATTCATATCAATAACTTATACGCTTCCTGTTCCTTTCGGCATGCATGAAAAGTAAAATCTGCAGCAAAGTTTCTGACAAATATAGTGAATAAAAGAGATAACATGTTCTTCCCAAGCAACGTTTTACAATATTCCATGATAAGAATTTTAAGGGAATCTTTGAGGATGTTACATAAATTAATGAAAAGTTATTGGATACCCGCGTGTAATTATGATTATAATTAATCTCGGAAAATAATTAATATGTACTGTCCTATTTCAAGTATGTTCAGTTACCTTTAATACATATATGTATGTGTATATTTTTCCTTTCTAGTTCATAAATATTCCAATCCTTTATCTCATGGATAGTAAATAAACACATACATTCTTGGTCTGAAGTAAGCCATCAGAATAGTAGCAGTTGATTTCAAATGAATTATTTCATTAAATGCTTTATAATGACCACGCTGTGCACTCAGTTATCCTCTTATTGTGAAAGTAAAATTTACTGGCATAAAGCCCCGCTTCTCTTTGAATCACGATACCCCCCAAGGGGGAACTCTGCATGAAATGAATGAGTTACTCGAGGCTATCATGAATAAGTTTTAATACGAAATTAATATACAGCCCCTGCCTTCATCCAGGTAATAAGAACTGATTTCATATTCTGGAAAACGTAGCGTGCACTACGATCATGAAAACATGCAAAAGTAGAAATAATTTTATTGCTCTTGCGGCATTAAATATAAATACTTAAAAAACTCATAGGAACAGAAAACGTTCTTTTGTTGTGGATGTCCCTCTAAAGACTTTGGCTTGGTCTATGTCTGAGGAACGAATGAAAGAACCTTTTGAAAGAGATCAGAGATTCATTTTCCGACCTACGAGTAATTTTATCTTCGCTGGATAAGTCATCATGTGTTGTCTAATACAAGTAGAGATCGCATTGTTTGATTAATGTCCATTTTGGCTGATTTCTTATCAGTTATGTTCCTTGACTAAAGTAGCTAATTCAATAATATTTTAAAAATCAACAGCTGATTGAAATAATATAGACTGAAAGCGATTGATTATTTTATTCATAATATTAATACCAAATTTATTAATTTCTTGAACTAGACGATCCTACCGTTTTGAAACAGGACACAATTGCAAATAGCAATAAAAGTGGACAATGTGAAACAAATTTCTTTGTCAAGTCTTCTAAAACAAGCTCGGCGAGAAATTTGGTAAAGCAAACTTGAAGGCTTCAATTTCGGGTCACAACGATAATTGAATAGTTTCCCGAATATGTTCTTACATAATCTTTAGCACACCCGCTGTCGAGAAATATGATGGCAGTGTTAGATCATTTATTGAAATGCTTCTTCCAGTGTATCTGCAAGGTCCACTACACAACCGAGACGGGGAGTGTTGATGAGTTCGCCACAACTAAGGGTACAAAATGGTTTGTTGCTTACTCTGTTTTAACTATGAGATCGCAAGAATCTATTACACTCTGGCTAGTTTGTCTACATAGAACGCTTGCAGGAGCATCGTAAGCATGTACAGTATTTTACTACTGCATGGAGAAAATCACTGTATAAACCTACATGAAGAATTATTTCCGCTTTTGTCGAAGATGCAGTGACTGACTGGATTTGCCGAAAATGGTTAGAAAGATTTCGGTCCGAAAATGTGCTTTTAAGTGATAAAGAACGTACCGGCAGACCAGTGAGTACTGCGATGAAACTTGAACAATCGAAGGATAGCAACGAAGGAATTAGCACAAGAAATGAATACATCATACCGTTATATGAGAAAACATTTGAAAAATCTTGGTTACATTATACGCTGCAATATTTATGTACCACTTGAACTTAGTGAACAGAATTTGCCTCAGCACGCGACTATTATTTGTTGAGACTTAATCAAAATGATCCTTTGCTAAAACGATTTGTAATTGGTTTAATTTTTAATTTCGTGTGGCTATTTCTAGCCGAGTGCAGCCCTTGTAAGGCAGACCCTCCGATGAGGGTGGGCGGCATCTGCCATGTGTAGGTAACTGCGTGTTATTGTGGTGGAGGATAGTGTTATGTGTTGTGTGTGAGTTGCAGGGATGTTGGGGACAGCACAAACACCCAGCCCCCGGGCCAATGGAATTAACCAATTAAGGTTAAAATCCCCGACCCGGCCGGGAATCGAACCCGGGTCCCTCTGAACCGAAGGCCAGTACGCTGACCATTCAGCCAACGAGTCGGACTTCGTAATTCGTGACATGAAGTAAGACAAAATAGATGCTTGCAATATCATAGCTATGAACAGAATGATAAACTAACTAAACTTATTGTACCGTCAGTTGTGGTGAACTCGGCTACGCACTCTACCTCCATTGCATTGCGGGTGTGCATCTTCATCAGGAGAATATTCATAGTTAAGCTTAAATAGTATTTCCTCATTGAGTACCTATGTACAAAACACAGTATCACTAGCTACAGATAGCTCCACGCACACAATTAGGAAGGGCTTATGGTCATGAATATTCCCGAATCCATAAACTGAAATGACAACAGAGAAAATATTTTTCAACCTTCGAAATTTTACTAGTATTTTGTCATAAAAGTATCTTGTTCGTAACATTTAACTGCCGTAGAATACAAAACGGGAGAACTTAAGACCATTCCTAATGGTCTTATGGCAGTTACTTGATAACGAATGTCGCAAGTTGGCAACGACAACGGGAATTAAGCAATGCTTTAATATTTGAGGATACATGATTTGACGAGTATTTTTAGTCTGGATTTTGTAGAAACCCTCTCTGCGGAACCACAAAGAAATAACACTTTCAGCAATAGTCTTTATATAAATACTTTAAATATATCACCAATTACAAACCATTAAGTATCAATAATGAAGATTCGAGCATGACGCGTTTCGTATCAGGATAATAAGGTAACGTGGACTGAATAATTAATTACTTCCTATAATGATAGCTATTACTTGCAGCTTAATAATTAGGAGATACAGTTCGTTGATTGGTTGTTTCATGTAATCAATGAGAAATATTTGGTGATTATTTAGTTGCATGGACGTATAAATTCTTCATTTTCTGCTTTTCGAAATCTATTGCACCAATAACAACATTCACCACTTAATTTTTCTCAGGTATTCGGTAGAAGAGCAGTAAAACACACGATCACCATTGCACACGAGTGCTACTCACCATAAACGCATTCCTGATAATAAAAGAGGTAATTCATTTGGTAAGGATGTAAGGCATATTCGGAGTGATTTTACCCACTTCAATCGTGGTTCTAGAGAGCAAACTCGAATAACAATAGTTCATTTTTTCGCGACCAAATGAATATGTGTAGTTTTTCAAGTAAGTGCGATTGTGATTACCGTGAACATCATACTAGACGAGTAAGGAATATCCGTGAATATTCCAATATCTCTAATTTTCTTCCTAATTTAATAGCATTTCTATATTTCATATATTACAACCATGTCCTAAAAAAGGTGAATTATAATTGAATTTATGCATTTCCATGTGTTTCATGTAAAGTATTCTGAATGCCTTCCAACACAGAGCAGGGTGAGTGGACCCGCTCCAGTCCTCGAACCACTTTCCAAATTTCCTGGCAATGCCGGGAATCGAATCCGGGCATCCGGGGTTGGTAGTTAATCACACTAACCACTACACCACAGAGGTGAACCAAACTGAATAATTAACAATACAAGGAATGATCCCCTGTCGCATGCGGTGGCAGGGATTACGAATATAAAGTTTACTTACGCCGTAACGCGTATCCTCGTACTTGGTATTGGACAAAAAGAAAAATGATATCGTGTGGTAGGAAGTATTTGGTAGAATTAATAGGATTCATAACCGGAGTCTTGCCTTTTGCGTCCATGTAATATTTTTAGACCTTTTATTTTCTACATTTTCTGAATTTTTGTTACATATTTAATTCATTTTAAAATATCTTCGTATGTGTATATTTTAGTCTTAATTATTTTCTTGACGTAGACTTCTACATTACAGCCTAATAATAGTCAAATATGGAACTCTAGTAATACAATTTTAAAAGTAATAGCGCTAAACAAACGAAAACACCAGGGAACAGACAAACCACCGCGCTAAATTTCAATACACTTTCAGTAACATTATAGCCAACGCAACAAAACAGTCACGAGACGTTCCCCATAACACGACCGTAGTTAAAATCTACTTTTAGTACTCAAGAAACTATTTAACTTCTAGTTTGCAATTCTAGTTTGCTAAACTGCAGTGTACGTATCTGGCTGTTTATCCGACAGTCGTAGTGCAGGCCCTTAGTGGAACAATTAGGGACAGAGACGGGAAGTCCTCAGTATATAGTTGATTTTAAACGGGATGAACAAGTTGAAAATGGGTTTTTACTGGTCTTATACTTCTCCTTATTCTTCTTTTTCTTCTTCTTCTTCTTCTTGGCCGTATGTAAATTTTTGGGGGTCCGCACTCGATGTGGATTTGGCCCAGGATTTACAGTCTGATGGCTTTCCTGACGGCAAACGTATTTGGAAAGATGGAAGGCGAGTACGCTGGCTATTCAGTTAAGGAGCTGGACTTCCCTGTTTTCTGGTGAAAAAATTAATTTTACGGACTGGCATATGGTTAACGTGCTCGTAGTGATGTTCGTTCAATAAAAAGCAAAAATTAAAAAAAATGGTTTTTAGATATCTCTTGTTAGTTTGTAAAATAACAAGATTATTCATGAATTGTTTACTGCAAGAAGCAAATAATCATTGTTTTGTAAATTCAAGATGTAGTAAAAATAAATAGGTGAATACGGATGTAGGGAAAGAATGATTATTAAACTTGAGGGGATGCGTTAATATTTCTGGTCACTGGAGATGAATTTCTAACGTTAACTCAACATTAATATAGATCAAATTTCATAATATCTGAAGTTACTTTGAATCAGGTTTTAGAACATTCTAATTTTAAAATGAGGGGCCGATGACCTTCGATGTTAGGCCCCTTTAAACAACAAGCATCATCATCAATTTTAAAATGCAATGTATTTTCAGAACCCATAAACAAACAAATCTTGAGCCGGAAAAGGAACAAATATGTTGGAGTATGAAACATAATACGAGGTAGAAATATAATCTACTGCTCTCAAGTGATTTCTGTGGTCGGCTGTTGCTGTTTGAGGAGAAAAATATATACCCATATCAAGTAGTTCCCATTGAATCATGAAGCACACAATTACTTTAAAAGACTCTCTGAATGCAGGATGGGCAGCGGAAATTTTATTATATGAAGACTACATAACGGAACAACGGGAATAATTTTACAAATTATAAGACGTTTGAGTAATTTACCTGAAATTTAAGTGGTGGTCATGCTTTGAATCAGTGAATGTGGTTCAAGTAGTCAAATCCTGTTGGTTATAAGTTTCCAGAAATCAAAATATATTTGAATGATATGTGTTCCCAGTATCTACTGCACAACAATTTAGGTAAGCCTACAACTCACTATCTAGTGAGTGCCGCAGATCCACCAGCTAAGGAAATGCTCTGTTAATAATAATAAAGAAAGCGCTGACCATCCATGCACAGTTGCTAACAAAGAAGAATGGGAGCATTGTGTTGTATACGTTCCTTACGGATACACTTTTCTTGGAAACAATTGAACCTATAGACATAATGTTTGTTGTGGGTAACTCAGGGATTGTATCCAGGTGGGAGGGTAATTACATTTCGATACTACCAAACGGTATATCCACATCTTCAAGGTAGATGCAGCATGCGTCGGGAACTTGTTCCCAGACGAGTTACGGAGCCTAATATAAAGCTTAGCATTCTTTGAACTGTATCCTCAGTATTTAGTTTCAAATTATGTAACTAACGTCACGTTTATTATTACTACCCTTCTAATTACAATCATAATTGTAACTATGCAAAGTTATCATATAATTGTATTGGTCAAGTTTATACTATATTCTAGTAAGTGCGAGCTACTTATATATATATTTTAAATTCTCACTAACGTATTTCGCCATTTTCGGAGATTCCGAGGTGCCTGAATATATCACGCAGTAGTTCCTTTAAGTGCCAGTAAATCTATAAACATAAGTTTGACATATAATAGAACCTTCAAATTCCCCCGGACTGAGGCGTGATTGAATCCTCCACCTTGTGCTCTGAGCCCCTGACCCGACAACAAGTAATTTTAAGAATAATAATATTTGGTCGTTTTCTTTTCAACTTCATTATATGTTATAAATATAATAATTTAAGTAAGTTAGCATTTTTTCACAAAAAATGCAAATTTATAATTTCATGGCAAGCGTGTTGATATATTTTTTACAACTCAGTGTATTCTAGATTTAAATCATTTTCGTATATTCTATATACTTCTTGGGACAAAAACTAATTGTTAGTAAAAAGAGGGCAGTTCACTGTGTTGCCATTAGCAAGGATTAAAGAGCGATTAATTTGAAATCTGACATCAGACAGCCTTAGGTTATGAACCCTCATGGTGTCGTATTAATTGTTTAACGTTAATAGGGAATTTCGTTTCATTTAGTCGATACTATGTAAGTACCTGGTGGGCGTAACATATCCATTTCAAGTCGTCAATCTTAAGATTGTGCATTCATTTAGACGGAAAACAATTTCATCTAAAGTTGGTTGAACATGAATTAGTTAGTTTTACATTGATGTGTCACTTTTTAATTCATGTGGAAATGTGAAAAGAGAAGTGCTATAATAATTATTACATTTTACACTTAAATAAAATTCTTGGTACTCACGTATATCAAATCCATTCGCTGTTATCGCTGAGAAGACGACGAGGAGTACGATTATCGGCAGCACCCCAAAAGGATGCGCCTGTAGTTGTCTCAGCATGGGTGCAACCCACGTTCGTATTTACACAGACCAAATCATCAAATGGTGAAATAACCTGCAAATAGAAATAAAGGAAGAGTCTAAACGCCTTTGAAGTGCAATGGGAACCTCCCTCGGTCCTCATGGTGAACAGAAGAACAAATCATAGAATGAAGGGACTTTGAGAATGGCGTGGTAGGAAAGGGAGAACTCAAATCTTCGGGAGCTGTACAGCTAAACTATTGGAGTGGATTTTTAATGGGTAGGATGCAATATACTCCCCCTCCCACAATTCAACCCCACATCATTTATATCCATTTCCTTGACGAATTATCCAGTGATCGAGTGTTAGGTCAGCGCACCCCCTACTTCACATCATGTGCTCGTTATTGCGGTGTTGTAATGGCATGTGACATACCACAGTCACCACATTAATAAATGATCACACTCATCCCCCACATTGTTACATTGTTTGTATTTGCCACTGTGGAAAAAGATTTATTCTGGCATTAATCGAGCATTTCGTGCACGGTTAACTTGTGTATTGTCGGAACTTGAAAATACGTCCATATTCTACTGTATAACTACTAAACAAGATAAATATTTTCTATGATAGAGGTATTGTGTATCATTAATCGATATAGAAAAGTGTCTTTTGAAAATGATTGTTACGAGAGCAACTCTACTTCGAATGATACTCGTGGAATGTGAAATGCTAGGAATAATTATAAATGTATGTATGTCTAGTCCTCAGCCTTAAGGCTGGCTGGATCTTCAACAGCTCTGCCATCAGCTGTTATAGATGGCCTAGGCATCACTGAAGAGGCGTACTAGGGAAATGAGGAGTGAGGTAGTTTCCCGTTGCTTTCCTCACCGAGCCAGAAGTTGCTATTACATATCAGTCTGCAAAGCCCACTGAAATGCATGCACCAACCGACCCTATGAGCAACGTTTCCACGCCATTCATAGCAGGGACTGGCCGCACAAGGAATGGCATTACTAGCATCGCTCATACCTCAGTCACTTTCATATTGTCAAAGCCAAGGGTAACACAGAGACAGATCAATGAAAGTAACAAAATTGCTCTAGCCTATGCCAGAAGACATAGTGCACTGTAAACACTAGGTCCTGCCAGCAAAGGCATTAATTTTCAATACAGGGTGTATTTTGCATGTAAATTCTGAATTCATTAACTTATTTTCATCTAGCAAGTGGAGAATCATCTCCCTAATTCATACTCTGAATGAAGTGAATGCCGTTTTAACAGATCAGGTCTCCGAAAACCGGAACAGTAATTAGTGGGACGTCAAGCAAGTAACATTCTTCTTCTTATTCTACTACCGCTTTTCCAACACACGTGGGGTCGCGGGTACGAACTCTGTCGCACAAGTGAATTTGGTACTATTTTACGGCCGGATGCCCTTCACTACGCCACCCCTTTATGGAGGGATATAAACACTATTGCGTGTTTCTGTGGTGGTTGGTAGCGGTTTTGTGTCTGAATATGAAGAGGAAATTATTCGGACTAAGACAAACACCCAGTCCCCGAGCCGGAAGAATTAATCACATGCGATTAAAAGCCTCAACCCGGCCGGGAATCGAACCTGGGACCCTCTGAACCGGAGGCCTCCACGCTGACCAATCAGCCAAGGAGTCGGACGTAAAGCAAATAAGATTGTTATTATTAAGGGTCAGGCGACATGAGCTCTGACATCAGACAGAACTAAAAGTACAAAAAAGAAAGCCAATATTTATAACCCATTGTAATTCTCTGGAAATTGCTTTAACCGAGACACTCCGAAATGATCTGAAGTCGTAAGGGTAAAAGAAAACTGAGGTGGGGAAACCATCGTGATCGCGAAATTCCCAGTCTTACTACGATTGAGTTCATGTTCATCTCAGGTCCGCCTTCAGTGATTAGCACAGTGGTGAACTCCAGGAGAAATAGAGCGCCAGAGGATACCGATTTAAATCGTGTTTCCTTATGAGGAAAACAGCGGTGTAGTTCAAACTTCACAGCTGAACCCGTTTTTAATGTAGATAGTGGTGAGGAATGTCATCAACTTCCCTGAATACTCGCACACAGCGAACAGGCGATTATGTGAAAACAGGCTCGTGTGTGGCAATTGTAAGTCAAGCGACACTCTCCGTTAAGAACTACGTTAACTGGTGCACATTTACTGATCTGAATTTAGATCATAACTGGGATCATGCGTTCCTCCCTACTGATATTCCATACTGGCCATGGGGAGCCCAACATGACCAAGGATATGTCACCTTGAGTTCATATGGATGCTGTTCCTTTGTGTGCTTTCTGAAATATATTATTTTCATGAGACTGGAGTGTTTTGTCGAATAAATAGTCACGCTTACATCAGACCAACACTAGCAGAATGTTCTTTCAAGTTTGAGAGAGTAGTATCCAAAAGAATTAGAGCAATGACAACATAACTACAAGCTCATCGACATCAACGTAGTGTTATTTCGGCAGGTCGAAATCAAACTGCTGGCCTAAATCTTTAGAGCTCCAGACTTGAATTCCATGGAGAACGTATGGGTGAGGAGGGTACTCATCCTTCTCTTCGATCGCAAGGCAGCCTGTAGTATTACATCGTCGGCTTACTTCTAAAACCTCGTATGTTACAATGTTCTTCCTACCCATTATTTTCCTTAAGACTAGTCACGCCTCCCAGCCACATATTTAAATGCAATCCATCCGAACATTTTTCGTAGTGTTCATTTTCCTATGGTAACGTGTAAAGGAAAATTGACCTTACAACACTGTATTGTAGGGATGTTGTTTTCATGGCAAATTTATGCACTCCTACAGTTTTATGTATTCAAGGTTCATTTTCCTGTACACATTACCATAGGAAAATGAACACAACGAAAATTGCTCTGATGGACTGTACATCCATATGTGGCTGGGAGGCGTGACCAGTCTTAAGGAAGAAAATGGATAGGAAGTGCATTGGGAGATACGAGGTTTTAGAAGTAAGCCATCGACATTCTGAATACATGACATGAGATCTTGTTTAAATTTCAGAAGATGACTGAATAACGGGCCATATAAGGACAAACAGTAACTTCAAACAGAATATGAATTCCGGAAAAAATGTTTTAAAGGAGATGAGTAAGAAAGGGAAAATAATTAAATGAAAAGTAATTTACAGTACAATGTATATAGAGGTATTTGAGCCCCAAGTGAAATTTTAGATTACTAACAAGAATTCGCGTCTAGGTCACAGTTACTTTGTTAGAATGATAACAGGAATATCAACTATATTTTCCTCTTTTGACCGGGGTCTACAAGTATGTTATCATTCAGTTACAGTAATGTCTTATAAAGAAATACTTTCTCTTGATAACAATACTGAAGAAACTTCAAGCGTTTTGATTCGGCATGAGGGCTGTGAGCGAATAGTGTAATTCAGCAGTAACTTGGAATTTTTATGAGATTCAAACGTTTTCATTACAAAGATTGGACTGTGTATTGCTTCCCGGTTAAGTGCAATTATTTCGCAGAAATTCTAATAGTGAAGACAACTGATTTAATCTTTCACGTACCTAATTGTGCATTCGTGAATATATCTTCAATTTCAAAATGCATTTTATGTATTCGTTTGAATTGCTAGGTGATAAATTGCTTTGACACTCAAAGTGCGTTATACCATATAACAGAAGGCATTTTATATAAAATATTGATGTTCCTGTACAAGAAGATGGAGGTGGAGGGAGAAATGGAAACAGCGAAGGAGAGATGAAAAGTCGCAGAGATACGAAAGACTTACAACTGTGGAAAGGGAAATTTATTGAACTCACTCATGTCAAAATTATGAAACCTGATTCAAATTATAAATGAAACTGCTTTTGAACAGGCGTAATTATCAGAATCATTAAACTTATAATAAATCGGTATATTGATAACTTGATTAAATATTCTGGTTATTATGGGGCGAATAGTGACTTAACCACGAAGAAAAATTCATAACAATAAACGAACCCACAAGTGCCGCAAGAGTTAAATAATTTATTTAGTTAAAATGAATGCTAATTTGCACACTTTTGTATATTTATTGAAGTGTGTTAAATTTTCTCGCAGATGTTACTCCTTTAATGTGGGATAGGACACCATTGTGTCTCTTCTCATAGCTGGAAAGTAAAAATTCATACAAAACACCCATCGAAGGCCTAGTTCTAATATCACGTATCTGACGTTGTAGTTATAATCCATTAATTTCCTTAAGTATGATCGCGCTTGGAGGAGTGCGTAAATACGGCATGCAAAGACACATTTCTGCAGTACGGTATTGTGAGGTACATTTTCCCTTTTATATTCATATAGGAAAATTGACACAAAGAAAATTGTGCTGATGGACTGCATATCCATATGTGGCTGGGAGGCGTGACCCCACTTAACGAAAATAACGATTAGGAAGAGCATTGTGAGATATTTGGTATTATGAACTAGGCCGTCGATACATACGTGTATCTCAGTTTAGAGCCTTTACGTTTTATGCACTGTTACTTTATTTAACATTTCATACTGACTCGCGCAATATATTAGAAGTAATTTTCCTAGGTGTTGCAAGCAGTTGTGTTCATAATATCGAATATAATATTTGCAATGTTTGCGATACTTATTACTAGGACAACTGGAACCGTCAATCCCCCTCAGTTAATATTATCCATTTACGAATCAGTCATGTTTTCTCGAACCACTGGTTTTTCACTGCCCTCACCTTCCGAAATAACAGAAATTTTTAAGGTTTTGTAGCCGGAATCCGGGTGAAAAGGGACGTGGAATTCGTTGTGAAGTCTTGAAAATCATTATTTGATGCCTTATCCTTGATGAACTCCTGCCACGATGAAATGAACTTATAGATTTGCACTTCACTTTTGCGAAACGATCACCTATAACTTGTTCGATATCTAGAGCCATGAGTAACATCATAAGATGATTGTAACTTTGTACTTTAACACAAGATAACATCTTCGTTCAATTAATTATGTATATCTGCCTTCCACTTTGCATTATAAACTATTCATGTTTAAGCACACTCTAGTTCAACACGATGAACCACGTAATAGAAAATATAACTTGACTATATGTCAAGGATTGACGTACACATGTCACACTTTGTAGAATGAAGGCACATGAAAGAAAAAGTAGCTTGACCATACGTCAAGGATTGACGAGCACATGTCACAATTTATAGAACACAAGAACATTGTTTTGTTAACAAAATCACTGGATATTTACACTAATTTTATATTACTTCTCTGCGTTTGGCAGTTGATTCCAAAGTAACTGGCATTAATGTTCCAAGATGTCCTATCCGGATGTGCGTGGTCTTCTACGGTCATGCTTCAAGATTACTGTTCAATTTAACAGTTTAACAAATGCTCCAACATATTTATACAATATAGCGCTTGCATGCTCGCATTTGTGTAGGTAAGTGTCCAAACACCAAGCGCACAATTCGACGTGGTAGAAACTACTATCTCGAACAACGTTAAGTTCATGTACACATGTTTAAAGTTTATGTAACTTCATTACGCCAACCTTCCCGAGATTTCGAACAACTTACAACGTCCAGACTCTTCGCTGTTGTAAAGACGTTGTTCCGTAATGTAAAAAGAATAAAGTTTTTTCTGCGTCCATTTTATTCCCCTCCATGTTGTCCAAAGATATCTGGCGGAAAGGTGTATCACTTCCCAGTATTAACGTGTGGTCCAAAGAACATATCGTCAAGACGGCACACATGCACCCGGAAAACATCGGGATGGATTCATACATGTAACCATTTTGGGTACAATGTACTATATTTTATCGTGTCGAATAGGTTCCGCAATACTATTGCCATATAAGTATAACTATAGACTCACTACTACTAACTTATATAACAATCGTTCTCCAGGGGAAAGAAAAGGAAATCATTCGGTATTCACTGATCTCAATGATTTACAGGAAACAGGATATGCCGAGACTTGGCATTTAGAATTCCATAGTTGTATGTATGAGACTATACCTAGCATGATAAAAACAACGATAATAAATGTGTGTAATTTCATCTTAAAACAGGAAGATTTTAACATTAAAATATAATTATCCTGGTTTACCATCCAAGGAAATTGAGGGAAGAAACTTTGTTAATATTTCAAAACACTTCTCACAGACAATCTTTATGACTACAACGAGACAGCTGGTTCCTACTTCAGCGGGAGAGGTGGCCGTGCGGTTAGGGGCGCACAGCTTTTAGCTTGCATCCGGGAGATAGTGGTTCGAATCCCACTGTTGGCTGCCCTGGAGATGGTATTCCATGATTTCCCATTTTCATACCAGGCAGATGCTGGGGCTGTACTTTAATTAAGGCCACGACCGCTTCCTTCCAATTCTTAGGCCTTTCCTATCTCATTGTCGCCACAAAACCTATCTGTGTCGGTGCGACATAAAGCCACTAGCAAAAAAAGGAAATAAGGTTCCTACATCGCTCACCGGTGTGGGGACGTTGGCATAAATGTCAAGGGCCACAATTCATCCCAATTCATCTGTACACGAGGATACCATCATTACCAGCCTGAAGTGTACCCTGCCGGCAAGAGCGATCCATTTCCTCATCGGCCCATGCTTCGCTACGCAATCATACACTGCCATCGGCATGTAGAGACTGGTCCCGCGAATCATCTGCCCAGGATAATTTTTAGCATGCTTCGATAGTTGGTAGGCATACTTTTTCCCATCTCAGTCTTTGTGGCGTATGACGGGTGCTGAGAAAAAATCGGGCCGATGACCTTCGATGTTAGGCCCCTTTAAACAACAAGCATCATCATCATCATCGAGAATAAGTCCTCATTGGTACGGTGGCTTGCGTATACCATTGCGAGTATATGCTTCTGGATGCTATGCTTGTTCACACTTCGTTGTTATCGAGTACGGAATGCGTGGGTGATCTGCTGCACTGTGACCCAACTATCGAGTCTTATCATCCGGGCTAGCCCATGGTGACCCTTGTCATCAACAGGAGGTACACCATGGCGGTGAATTGTCCCGAATTCAAGTACACGCCCAGTCCCGTTGACACGGTGCCGGACTTACGCCACGTGCAGTTTAGCAACATTGCTTCGCAAAGCACATTTGAATTCACCCGCGAAGCGATCTGATTGGCTAACTTCAGCAGCTGAAAAAATGACAAGAAGGCGAAATATCGAAATATTATTTCACATTATTTATCAGAGTCCGCCTCTGTGGTGTAGTGGTTAGCGTGATTAGCTGCCACCCCCCGGAGGCCCTGGTTCGATTCCCGGCTCTGCCACGAAATTTGAAAAGTGGTACGAGGGCTGGAACGGGGTCCACTCAGCCTCGGGAGGTCAACTGAGTAGAGGTCGGTTCGATTCCCACCTCAGCCGTCCTGGAAGTGGTTTTCCGTGGTTTCCCACTTCTCCTCCAGGCGAATGCCGAGATGGTACCTAACTTAAGGCCACGGCCGCTTCCTTCCCTCATCCTTGCCTATCCCTTCCAATCTTCCCATCCCTCCACAAAGCCCCTGTTCAGCATAGCAGGTGAGGCTGCCTGGGCGAAGTACTGGTCATACTCCCCAGTAGTATCCCCCGACCAAGAGTCTGAAGCTCCAGGACACTGCCCTTGAGGCGGTAGAGGTGGGATCCCTCGCTACGTCCGAGGGAAAAACCGAACCTGGAGAGTAAACAGATGATGATGATGATTATTATTATTTATCAGTCTGACCAACCTTCTAACGCTCATATACCTGATTAATGTTGTTTCCGACCACCCTGTATATACAGCGAGAAGCGAAATTCGCGCACTCGGGCGTCGCAGTGCGACTCCTCACATGCCAACAATAAAAAAAAATGTCCGTCACAAAAGTTGGTCCTGCGAGTATATCAGGCAGAAAAAGGACGTTGAAGAGTGGCAATTTGGCAACACTGTAACGAAATGTACGGCAAGTACCTCTGTCAGCAAATATTATCCGTGCTGTACAGTTGGTGCAGTGGATAGAGTTTTGGGTTAGCATGCAGGAGCTCGAGGGTTCGATCCTGGGTTGAGGCGCACTTTTTATTTGCTAATTTCCATCGGACATTACATACTTTAATACAGTAAGACACCGTACCTTAGGTCACATGTATCCTACATTTACAACATTTTGTTATGCTGAACACGACAAATACTTTGCTAGGCCTACTGGTAACGTAAGGCCCTAACGAAATGTAATGGACCTGAACGAGGCAAGAATGATATTTGGTACCTAATCTATGAGACCATTGGAGGAGGGTACAAAGAAAAGCGGTTTCGCATCTAGTATATGAAGTGGTGCGAATGAATTCACTCCCACGACGTGGAAAGGGCGTCTTTCAAAGCTGACCAATGAAAACGATTGTTCGTCCATTTCTAGGATAGTAGTATGTTAGTACAGTTGGTGTCTATAGGACCAGCTGCGATCACTGTTGACGATTAAGATGCCAGATACCATACCACCTGGACTACATCTACGAAATAAAATATACCCTTCAACCCACGATCGACCCCTCGAGTTCCTGCATGCTAACCCAAAACTCTATCCACAGCACCACCTTTACAGCACGAATAATATGTGCTGACAGAGGTAGTTACCCTACATGTGGTTACAGTGTTGCCAAATTGCCACTTTCAACGTCGTTTTTCTGCCTGATATACTCGCAGGACCAATTTTTGTGAGACATTTTTTTATTGCTGGCATGTGAGGAGTCGCGCTTCGACGCCCGAGAGCGAGAATTTCGCTTCACCCTGCATATAAAGGTCATTATATATAAGACAATTTTAAGCGTAATTTGTATTAAAATATTGCTTTCATCAGTTGTTTCGTAACAAATATGATCTAGATGCTATAATTTTATTATACATTACATGATCCATACCGATAGTCGCAAAAGTATCCGTCCACCTGCTGGTGTGATAAACACTTATGTAAAAGGGCATACAAATGCGTTCACGAAACCCCGAATATAGTATCTAGCAAAGTACCATTAAGGCAGAATATATTTTTATCATATTATATCTACCTCCGTTGCGGTTAATAATCCAATAATGTACGGATATAGCGTAATAAAGGGCAACGCAAAAGTCTTCGTCTGCTATGTTCTCTGTATTGTCTAACATCATAATATGCTGAGATACATGAGTCACGGTTCATGCGAGCAGTACGTGCTGACGGTGCAATACGTAAACATCATGTTCAGAGCAAGAATGGATAGACAAGGAAAACACTTTTTGAACAAGAGCGAATTGTTGAAATCCCCAAAGAAGGACATTTCCAACGACAAATTTCTGAGAAGACAAGAATACCACGATCAAGAGCAGAATGCACAATTCACATATTCAAAACCACTTCGACTGTGATAAATAAACCTAGATCAGGACGCCCTAGGAATATCACACAACGCGAAGAGAGACACAGCCTACGCACCGAAACTCAAAATCTGCATGTTCCTAGTCCTGTGCTGCGAGAAGATGTAGAATCATGAAGTGGCATGGACATCAACACTGATACTGTAAGACGGGTGTTACGAACTGTTGGTATGAGAGGCAGTATAAGCAAGTAAGGTAAGATAAGGTAAGTAAGGTACAGTAAGGTAAACGGACGGAAGAGATTGGAGTTTGCAAATCAGTATCACGAAGGCCTAGAGTGAATACCTCGTATCTCAGAAAGTTCACCCTATCCATTATTTCACTTAAGACTGGTTACGCCTCCCAGCCACACACGGATATGCAGTCCATCAGAACAATGTTCGTTGTGTTCTTTTTTCCTATGCGGGCGTGTGAAGGAAAATGAACCTTAACGTACCGTACTATAGGAAGGTATGTTTACGTGACGTATTTACTAACTCCTAGAGTACAATTTTTATAAGGTTCATTTTTCTTTACTCCTCCGCATAGGAAAATAAACTCAACGAACATTGTTCTGATGGACTGCATAGCCAAATGTGGCTAGAAGGCGTGACCAGTCGTAAGGGAAATAATGGGTAGGAAGGACTTTGTGAGATACGGGGTATTCACTCTAGGCCAGCGGTCAGTATGCCTCCTACGATCTGAAAACCAGTATTATTTACACATGAATGTATAGCCTATTCAGCTTGTAGAGTGTTTAGAAAGAAGGACGAATAAATTCACAGAAACAGCTTCAGCCCACAGTTAAATATGCGGGTGTATGTTGGAGCCTGGTGCAAGCAACTTCTACAAAATACCTGCAACAATGGTGTATTTGGACATTTCAAAACAGCAACAGACTCCCACTGTTGAAAAGTTAGGGTCTGTTGGTGTCTACTACTTCAACTGGTAGTCAAGTTTACAAGTAGTCCACACCATACCGAAGAGGCTTCAAGCTGGCATTGTTGCCAAAATAAATTCAACTGGATACTGAAGAGTTATTTGTTCTGTGAGCCATGATCGTGTTAAATGCAAGTGGACGAATACTTTTGCTGCATTACTTGTCAGAACAGACAGTTAAAAAGCCACTATTTTAAAAACATGTTGTGTTATTATTTGATTATTTAATACTATCACGTAATAATTCTCAAATATAAGGTAACTAAGTATTGCAACATGGATTCCCTTGCTACATTTCCACTACTAACTGTTATTTACGGTCCGACCAGTGAATGGACGGATACTTTTGAGACAACCTGTAGGCCTACGTTACCTAAAAATGGAGGCGTGGGGAACATTCTTCCGTGAAGAGTTTTGAAAGATATTGGACATGGTTATACATACGAAGGTCCCATGAGTCGGTTTACATTAGGGCCTGTAAACACATTTTCACACACTAGTTGAGAACTAAAAGGTCGCGTAAGTACGAGTATGTTAGCTATGAACTGGAGTAGCCCAATTGAATATGTTATTATTTCTCTTAAGAGCAGATGGTCTCGTGAATTTTTTGCACGTCTTCAGTATTATATATTAACTAACCTGAAATAGAACAAATACATAATTTTAATGTAATATGTCGTTGCTACTCGTGCAATATCGCGTACCTGACAACACTCTTCCTATCCATTATTTTCCTTAATACAGGTCACGCTTTCCAGCAACATATGGATATGCAGTCTATTAGAACAAATATGGTTGTGTTCATTTTCCAATGAAATAGTGTAAAGGAAAATGAACATAAAAACATTATAATGTAGGAGTGCGTAAAGAATCAATATCCAAAGCCTGTTTCAAGTTATTCGACCGTGTCAGGAATGGAATTAATGAAGCCTCCATCTAGCGCTGAGGTTAGGAATTGTGCCAGCTGCCATCGCCTGTCGCAGGAGTGCGTAAATATGTCATGCAAACATACATTCGTACAATGCGGTACGATAAGGTACATTTTCCTTTACACGTTACCAAAGGGATATTTGCAGAATGGAAATTGTTCTCATGCACTGCATATCAATATGTGACTGGGAGACTTGACTAATCTTAAGAAAAATACTGGATAGAAAGATACGCAGTATTGCTTGCGCAGCGAAGATGTGATTACTGTGTATTTGAATTCACATTAGCCGAGATCAAATCATTATAGCAATGAATGACTGAAGAATGTTGTTACATATACTTTCATAACGAACTCCAGGGATCTCTGACAAATCGAGCTGTTTAGTGTCTTTAGTAAGTTAACCATGTGCTGATCAGTCTCAAAATAGGATAACGGGCATGTTTATGTAGTGCAGCTCTGAAAGGGCTTTGTTTGTAAAATGGGCCGTGAAGTTGACCGATGGCTGATTACTCGTGCTGGCTTCAATCTGCACTGCGTCACTAGAGCTGCAACAAGCGTACCGTATCATTCAGATAATCCACACTGGTGTTTGATTGTTCCCAGACAAGTAAAATCGGAGGCATAGAATGATTGCTGTAATTAATGCTTTTCATCGACAAAATTTATTCATCACTTTCTTTCTTTCTTTTTCTTTCATTCTTTCTTTTTCTTTCTTTCTTTCTTTGTTTCTTTCTTTCTCTGCACATTTTAACGGAGAAAGATTACCTTATTCTTACATACTCAGGAAAATATTGTTCCAAGGTACAGTGGCAAGTGCCTATATCGATGGTTTTCTTTAAAACCTCGTATGTCCGAATTCTCTTCCTACTAATTATATTCCTTAAGACTGACCACGCCTCCCAGACAAATATTTATATCGTCGGCTTACTTCTAAAACCTCGTATGTTACAATGTTCTTCCTACCCATTACAATCCTTAACAATGGTCACGCCTCCCAGCCAAATATTTATATGCAATCCATCAGAACGTTTTTCGTAGTGTTCATTTTCCTGTGCAGACGTGTAAAGGAAAATGGACCTTACCATACAGTATTGTAGGGATGTTGTTTTCATGGCGAATGTAAGCACTCCTACAGTTTAACGTATTTAAGGTTCATTTTCCTTTAAACAATACCATCGGAAAATGAACTCTACGAAAATAGTTCTGATGGACTGTACATCCGTATGTGGCTAGAGGGCGTGACCAGTCTTAAGGATGAAAATGGAGAGGAAGTGCATTGGGAGATACGAGGTTTTAGAAGTAAGCCATCGATATGCAGTCCATCAGAATAATTTTCGTTGTGTTCATTTTCCGATGCCGATGTGTAAAGGAAAATGGACCTTACCATACCGTATTGTAGGGATGTTGTTTGCATGGATAACTTACGCACTCCTACCGTATAGAGTATTTAAGGTTCTTTTTTTACACAGCCGCATAGGAAAATGAACACAACGAAAATTATTCTGATGGACTTCATATAAATATGTGGCTGAGAGGCGTGTCCAGTCTTAAGGAATACAATGGGTAGAAAGAGCATCGGGTCATACGAGGTTTTTTTAAAGGAAGCCATCGATATATAAGGTTATCGATATTAAATTATTATTAAAATTGTCCAAATTTTAGTTCAAGCTATGGCGTTTGTAGTTGAATCCCAGTTTCCGCTTATAGCAACTATCACAAAACTTTATGAATTAATACATCATCGGTTACACTCTTCCTGTAATATTACCACACTTAAACTTGAAATTCTGTAGGTAAACATGGGGATAAAATTCGTGTTTCAGTTGGAGTCAAGAAAATAAATGTAATGTTACCGTAATGACAAGTTGTTCAACCAAATTAGATTGATACTTCAATGGGTTTTGTGCAGTTCATTTCTGTTTGGTGGACAAAAGTACCCGTTGTCTATTCGTAGGTACTATCGCTATAGGAGATTAAAATATTGCATTATGTAATGGAACCCCATTGCTCTCTTTTGAAATTTGTTATTCCAGTCTTGTTTGTACATTCCGTCTTTTATCTTCTCCCAAATAAATCATAGGACGTACAATTTCAAAGCTCGGAGAGTAAGTCCAGCTCACTCTATTCATAAATTGACACGTAATTGGAAAGGAGCACCAACTACTCTATCTAGTGGACAGGGCATTATGTAACCAATTTATCAGCAAGAATGTAAGGGATACCTCCGAATGCTTTCTGTTGCTCTGTATGTCTAAATCGATGTTATTCAGTGAGATTCTTATCATCATTATTCTTAACGTTGGTGCTTAGTTTAAAAATAATATAATAATTACAATTATCTCTTAGTAGGCTAACATGTCTACACAGCAGTATTTATTAATTGACCTTGTAAGCTAAACAGTGAGAATTAGCTGCAAAAATTAAAGAATTATCTACAGAATATCACATTTTAACTCTAAAATGCATTATTATTGCTCCGGAGTTTGCGTGGCTCACAGAGCAGGAGGGAGCATCTGGGGTGATTGGATGGACAATGAATTACTTAGAGCAGCACCTAACGTAACAAATTTGGAAATTTCATTTCTTACTTTCTAAAAATAGAGCGATAGAAAGTCTGAATGAATAACAAAACAATAGTACAGGTTAACAATAAGCTCGTCAGCTCTAACAGTACCTGAGACTTAGAAATCCTGAAATCAGGTACAAAACATGACATCATTACCGAGTCGTTAAACTGCGTGGATAGGAGAATTATTGCTCCGGACACGCACTTGATTTTACAAGGGCATGATTTGCTACGTGCAGGTACACTGCACAGGAGTCTGAGCTCCAAAATACAAGAGTCTAGACTCGATGACGCAAAGAGCTTCGCATGCCGCAGTTAAACTTGCACTAGTCAACCCATGGTGAGCCCTCACTTCAAAGATTTCATCATTGCCCAACAATGATAGTAGTTACTGTTCCCAAAGGGAACTAAAACCAAGAACAGTTCCCTAATGAATAATACAGGGTAAACAGCGATATAATGGTCCATGGCCTTAAGAGTAAAAGAAAATGTTACAAATAGCAGGCCATTAACAAAAGGCAAGGAAGGGAAATCTCCGCACTCCTTATAGAAATTACTAGAAACCTTAGTGGATTTACGGCCCAAAAAATACCGAATCTAATGCCGTACTAAAGGAAGTGACTAAAGAGGAACATTTAAAGCCGAAACAAGATCAAAATTTAAAATATTGAAAACTTTGTCACCCAATTGCAAGGTTGAATGGGAGACGGCAGAGGGTCGTCACTCTTCACTCCCCTACATTACATATTTCCCAGCATGGAATGGAAACCCTGTCCTCAGACTTCACAAGTTTACAAAATTACATTAAAAAAGAGCAGAAACTTTCCCCTAAAATTACCCGCAGGTGCTATCACATATTTAAGTAAATTCTGTCAATACCTTGTATCCCTGGATATTCTTCAAGCAGGCCCCGCCCCTGCCTCCTAGGCCTCCGCGAAGTCGCTCTCCCAAGCACTGGAGCTATTCAGACAAGACGGTTCTAAAGTGCCCTGCTTACATAGTTCCGTGAGCGGAAGCTTCCAGATTAAATTGATCTACACTTTGCTGATATGCTGGGTTCCTGTACACACCCCCGGCTTTGATTGGCTAGAGAATATATTTACAAGCATCTGATAGGTAGGTTACAATAAAGGAGGAACCAGCGGAAATGTTGACAACTTCGGTACATTTAAGAAATCAATCTTTAGAAAAAGGTTTACCAATAACAAAGATGAAATTTCCTAAACTCTAGGTTTGTTTTAGTCCGTGAGAGTGAGCTAGCAAGTCGATGGTAGAACCATCTAACTGTAGAAGACGTAGACATAGATGGCCGTAGAGAAGGCGCGCAGTGTACTGTAAATAGCCGGGGAAGGAGTATCCTTGGTACAATTGTTATTATTCTTTCTTCCATAACCCTTAATTAGTCGCTCACGGAGATTTCCTACGGGCCGATTACAATATGAACGGTACTGAACTTCCCAATTGAACTGTGGGTCTCCCCATCCCTCCTTGTTCATTTAGACTCGCCCTGTCAGCATTTCGGCGGGATCGTGCATCCTGTGTGCGAATGTAGGATCATTGTTTTGGCGAGTGACATCGCCTGGACGTTTCCTCCGTGTTCAATTAGGTTAATTACCTCATATTTTAGTGCATATTTTTTTTATTTTGGAGGTCGATGACTTTGTTGTTTTGTTCTTCTAAACTTATTTTAGAAGAATATTATTTCATACTTCATATCGTCGCTCGACCGGTAAAACGATGTAATCCACAAAGCTCTTCCTATCGATTATTCTCCTTAAGACTGGTCACGCCTCCCAGCCACGTATGGATATGCAGTCCATCAGAACAAATTTTGCTATGTTCATTTTTCTATGCCCATGTGTAAAGGAAAATTAACCTTAGTCTACCGTACTATAGGACTGTATGTTTGTATCACGTATTTACGCACTTCTAGTATATAATACACGTAAGGATATTTTTCGGTTACTCGTCGGCATAGGAAAACGAACACAACGGACATTGTTCTGATGGACTACGTATCCATACGTGGCTGGGAGGCGTGACCAGTCTTAAGGAGAACAATGGATAGGAAGAGCTTTGTGGAATACAACGTTTTACCGGTGGAGCGACGATATGCTGTGATCGTCGTAGGTAATGGCGAGTCTCACGAATTTAATATCATAAGATCATTCGACATAGTTAAGGTCTACAATATTCTGCTTTTAGATCAAACAAACTGTGTAAAAATAACCTACAAGCACTTAACATTTCTTTTAATTATGCCGAAGAATTCTGCAAACGAACATGCCAAAACATCTCAAAGGACGAAAATGAAGCGCATTTTTAACTTCGGAGGTTACCGCCGTGCGCGACTAGTAAAGTAATAATTTTCGCGCGACTAGACAAGGGTTAATATCACATGGAGGGACCGGGATTTGAACCACACCACCGACGCGCTGCCTCCTGAGTCACGGAGGCTCAAGATTGAATCAAGATGCAGAAAAGCTAGTGCAGTGAGCTCGCAGTCACTATCAACCGTATATCTCGTAGTCCCGTTACTCGATACGCGGTCGGCGGTGAGGTGAGATGAAATTATATGGCATGCTTTTACGGCCAGATGCCCTTCCTGAATTGAACTTCAGTTGACGTGTTAATGAAGATGAACTGAATGATGGTGAATGCAAATCGGGTAAGGTGGTGGAAGGAATCAGCTGTGGCCTATGTATAGGAACTGTCCCGGCATTTGCATGAAGGTGAAAATGGGGAAACCACCGAAAACCATTCTCAGCACAGCCGACGATGGTATTCGAACACAATCGTCTTCCGAATGCAAAGTTTGGATCCATACCCACTCCAAGCGGTAGTTGCTGCCAACAGTATCGTGTAAGGAAGAAATGATATTACCCACGAAACTGTCATTATATAGGTCTGTTTTCAGACCAAATTTGCTCTACAGGAGTGAGAGCTGGATGGTCTCAGGATATATTATTAATAAGTTAACACTAAGAGTCATGGAAGTAGAGAGAAGGATCATCGGTACAAGTAGTTGGGAACAATATCAGCAGTGTTCTCGGAATCATGTGACAAAGGTTATTTTAGGAATGAACTCACTGGTTGAAGCGGTACGCATGAACCAGCTTCAGTGGTAACGTCATGTGTGACGAATGCAATAGTATAGGTCACCCAGGAGAATAACGGACTCGGTCACGCAGAGTAAGTGAATTAGTGGGAGACCAGGACGACGATGATTAGAATCGGTTTCGAATGATTTAAATATAAGAGGTATGAACCTACCAGAGACCACAGAGCTAGTTACAATACCGGATTATGGAGTTTCCAGCCGGCTCCGCGTTGTAGGAGTAGCATGTCTCACTTTCACCCAGAGTACCCGGGTTTGATTCCCAGAAAGGTCAGGGAATTTTACCTCAACCTGAGGGTTGGTTCCCGGTACAGTCTGCCTTAGTGATTATAATAATGGAGCTATGTGACGGTAAGATGGTGAACCTGGTCTAGAAAATCAAGAAAAACGGCCGAGAGGTTTCGCCTGTAATTTATTAAAATTGTTTGGGGGGTGACCAACTGGTTCCTATTTTTGTCCAGTTTTACAACCGCATGCCCATCGTGATGCCAGCCCTATATAACGATGTAGTCTGTATTGCGTATTTCTGTGGTGGTTGGTAGTTTGACGTGTATATGAGGAGATGTACTGTATAGTAAAAGAACAAAAACATCCAGCCCCTTACCAGGGGAATCAAACATACTCAGATAAAATTCTTGGTCTGGCCGGAAATCGAAACCAGGGGCTTCTGAGAACCGAATGCCAGTTCACTGAACACTATGTCAAGCAGACGGATTACTATTATTATTATTATTATTATTATTATTATTATTATTATTATTATTATTATTATTATGAAATTGTGCTTATTTTTGTCGCTGGGCTGAGTGGCTCAGTAACTGAGTCCGAGTTGACTGTCTCGATCCCTGCTCATTTCGGAGGTATTTGGATGTGTTCAAATACTCGAGCCTCGTGCTGGTAGATTTCCTTGCACGTAAAGTAACTCATACGGGACAAAATCCCGGCACCTCAGTGTTTGCGAAAACCGTAAAGCTCTGCAAAATTAACAACATTGTTATTTAGGTTATTACTTTCATCATTTGTTCGAACCCCACTGTCGGCTTCCCTGAAGATGGATTTCCGTGGTTTCCTATTTTCACAGCATGAAATGCGGGGGCTGCCCCTGAATTAAGGCCACGGCCGCTTCCACCGCACTCCTAGGCCTGTCCTATCCCATGGTCGCCATAAGACCTATCTGTGTTAGTGCTCCTTAAAATAAAGTTGTCAAATAAATAGTAAGTTTCCAGAGATCACAGTTAGCAATCCTAATAATTTTACATTACATCTGAACTGCTTATACCCTCTGTGGGCAGAGGCCTGGGATACATCCACCTGATTAATTCAATGAAATTTCTAAATATTCTATACAGAAGCTTTCAACTTTTCAGCGTGAGGTGGCGAACACAGGGCCACTAGTTGAGTCTGGTATTCCTTCTACTTACGTCTGCTAGTCCCCAAACTTTCATCTCTCCTACTCGACCTGCCTTGGTCAGATCTCTTTCTCATCCAACTGAATTGTATTCATTTATGAGGTCGACGGATCCATTCATTCTCACGCCCTTCATGACCCGTCTATTTCTTTTAGCGACACATTCATTCTTTGAAAAATCACCCATCGTTTTTGATCTCTTCTGATTAGAGTTAATAATGGTTGATTAACTAGATGTACTTCCCCTTAAATCAATGACCATCCCAAATTACCAACGAACTCTTACAAGAAATAAATTTTTATCTCAGATTCAATTTTGATGTTAGTGCGTTTTGTAGGATGTTCTAACGACAGACCAGCGGATTTATTCCCTAAAACCTCACTTTTTTCAGTTTTACAACTATCTATTAATATATTTAAATAAACTTAAATAAGAAACATTGTATATTTTAATGAGGAGTTATCTGACGGTGAGGTGGCGATCCCTGTCCCGAAAACCAGGAATAACAGCCAAGGGAAATCGTCGCACTAACCATAATCTGCAGGCGTTCGGGATGAGCAGCCGTCGCTTGGAAGGCCAAGGTCGGTCAGGGCTGTGTTGCTATGGGGTTTGGTATCGTTTGGAACTTTAAGACTGTCCAATTTATAGTTATTTAAATTTACCTTCATCCCAGTAATCAATTTTATAAAAATCGTCAAAATCGTAAATAAATAAAGTTATTGGCATAAATGGGTTAAAGCTCACGAATTTACCACTATATACCAGTCTTCTTTCTCCTATGGAAGAGGAAAATGAACCTTAAATACATCATATTCTAGGAGCGGATGAATATTGCATGTAAACATGCATTTCTAGAGTACGGTAAGGTAAGATTGATTTTCCTTTACACGGCAGCATAGAAAAATGAGCACAACAAAAGTTGCTCTGAAGGACTGCATATCGATATGTGGCTGGGAGGCGTGACGAGTCTTAAGGGAAATAACGGATGGAAGGTGCATTTTCACATTCGCGGCTTTGACTCCGCTGCGACAATATAACACGGGTATGAATTGCTTTGAGCACATCCAACTAAGTTTTCTCTTCTGGAGGAAAACTTAAATTGAGTTATAACGAATAACAATTGTTGAGATTAGTCACTATTTACACCGCTGTCGCCTTTTATTTTAAGTCTCCGCCTTTGTGAACCTCTCTATTTCTAATAATATGAAAGTATGCACTGGTTTTATTACATTTCTGTTCCAGGAATTTCAATATTCGCTCAAATAATTTTCTCTGGCGTCACCAAGTTGGTGAGATCAAAACACTGTATGCCATTTTTGTTTTTCCGGGAACAAAAGAGCAGGCAATCGCAGTGTGTTAGTTAATGAACTACTACAGTCGTATTGTAATCTTCGTTATAAAATGTCTTTAAATATGCATGTTATTTACTCCTAATTTGTTTCAGACCTGTTGTTCTTGGGCAAGTAGGTGATAAACATGGAAAAAACGTTCAGCATACCATAGAGACGGTTGAGAAACGCTACCAGAGGTGGTCTGCATCAAATATGATCGTTCGCCATTACTGAAAGATAGTATTTTATTTGTTTACAAATAATATTATAATATTAATATTATAATTATAATGCGTGTGGCCTTCGAGGAGCCTAGTGCAGGCCTTTCGAGTTGACGTCGTATAGGCAAGATGCCCATTTATTTAAACAGCTGTGTAAATGGCACCAAAATATTATACGAGTACAATTATGATATTTCATACAAACATCCAGCTTTTGAATTCTTTCGATTGAGTCGCAACTTACCAACTGTGAATGGCATGCCCCCTAAGCGGGACAATTCTCCCTCCACCGTCACTGAATGATCCCGCTAATCTGAACCTTTATTGGTACGAGCTCTACTTGAAGACATTTATCTCAATTCTAAATGCATGTCTCCTGGTGAACATTAGCTATTGATTAAACTATTTCAAATAAATTAAACGCACACCTTCAAGTATGACATGCGGGCATCCATATTTTAGGTTCTGTAAACATACCATTCTGCCAACTACCAATATCCAGGCTTGAAAATATGACTTCCTCCACGTTCATCAACAGAGACCGGTCCGAGTCAACTCAATGAAACTTTCTGTGATGTAATTATCACTTAAAATAACGATTTCAACACGATTGTTTATAAAAGAGCCGTCAAATACAAAAATCATATACGGTAAATGGTATAAAGTATTCAGGCTTACATGAAATTCGGAAATATATTCTAATTTTGAATGAAGCTTGTACGGGAAGATTGTTTACAAAGAACAGTTCCAGATGATGCCACGTTCCAGCAGTCGGCTCCTGATATAATGTGTACAGCACTGTCAAATTAAGGATTGAATAGTAGATCAATTTTCTAAACTATTTGTGTTATAGAATATCGATAGTAACGCTGATCCACAACACCAAAAATAATGACAGTTGAGATATCCTCATTTTATTAAATACTAGTTTTAAGGAGGGTAGCATATTTTACAAAGAAAATATAGTATAAGACGCAGCCATGCGAGGTGCATGATTATAGTCCGCTCCAGATACTGTAAGAATGAATTCTGTCATATTGACCTACCACGCAATCCACCGGGTTGTTTCGACATTTCTTATCCTACATCTTTCTTGTCGTCGTTGCCGGGACAAAACCTCCTATGTGAAAATATTTTTGGGGATATACTGACCCGCAGCACATACGTTATGAAGAGCGAGAATGCCTTGACCAACATGCACACAATATTGCACCTTAGCTGACGGAACCTTACCGGTCAAAGTTCTAAGCTAAAATCGATGGCTTTATTTAAAAACCTCGTAAGTCCGAATACTCTTCCTAACCATTATATTCCTTAAGACTGGTCACGCCTCCCAGTTTCATATTTATATGCAGTCCAAAATAATAATTTTCGTTATGGTCATTTTCCTCTGCCAATTTGTAAAGGAAAATGAACCTTAAATATATTATACTGTAGGAGTGTATAAATTTGCCATGCAATCAACATCCCTACAATATGGTACGATAAGGTCCATTTTCCTTTGGACATTAGCAAAGGAAAATGAACGCAACGAAAATTATTCTGATGGACTGCATACAAATATATGACCGGGAGGCGTGACCAGTCTTAATGAATATAATGGCTAGGAAGAACATTTGGACATACGAGGTTTTAAAAGAAAGCCATCGAAATATTTCACATAGGAGGTTTTGTCCCGGCTGCGACCTCATACTCCTTTGTCTGTCATTTTTATGAAAGGTAATGGCACCTTTTTCTACTCTGTGACTTCCAATAGAAACACTACTTTTGTTCCACATTCCATGAGATTAATCACCATTCTTACCGATTTATTCTTTATTAAATTGGATATTTAAATATTTCCTTTTATTTTTATAGGGTTCTCTATCACGAGTGAGTAACAATCCTGGCAGATGGTACAATAGTAGAAGTTGATACTTGTTTCAAGTATGCAGGCTGCTTAGTTTCTGACTGTAGAAAAATAATGCAGAGTAGACTGTAGTAGATAATAATTGACACTTATCAAGAAGTGGAGAGCGAATGGCGGATCGAAAATTTAAAATCTGATGCTACATTCAACATTGACATGTTTCAGAGCTGTAGACCTTATGGACGTATTCTAGCACAAATAGTTGTGGCAAGAGAGATGAGATTGCATGAGGCCTCATCATACCACTCTCCGCTCAACTATCAACGAATTCAAGACATTCTTCACATATTGTAGCGACGAGACTTAATCGAAACCGTAACTAACAAATGTAAGGCTACCGAGTGAGTTGGCCGTGCGGTTAGGGGCAAGCAGCTATAAGCTTGCATTCGGGAGATAGTAGGCTTGAACCCTACGGTCGGCAGCCCTGTAGACGCTTTCCCGTGGTTTCCCATTTTCACACCAGGCAAAAGGCTGGGCTGTACTCTAATTAAGGCCACGGCCGCTTCCTTCCCATTCCTAGCCCTGTCCTGTCCTATTGTCCCCATAACTGCTCCCATTATTTTTACCTCTTTACAATATTTTTAGTAGTTAGTTCTTTTGCCTGTGGAGAGAGTTCATTCCATAGCCGAGCAAAACGAATAATGAAGCCACTTCCTGCAAGTGGAGGGAAAAGGGACACACCCTGACCCCTTTCAGCTATAAGCGGTTGAAAGCGTTGATGTGAATGACACCTGCAAAGGATTTTCTCAGAAACGCAATATCTATTTGTTTGACGGAGGGGTGTTATGGGGAGCAGTGACCTGGCTGTATTTAAATGACCGTGTTGAGCTCGGCGTTGAACTCCCTCTAGTTTCGCTATGATCTACTCTATATGAGTGATAGGAAGTCTGAACAACAGTATTCGCCGAACTAATGTCAAATAGCCCGTCTGAAAGGCTTTCTTTCTAACTCCCAGTAGAAATCCGCGGTTAAATACCAACACTCTGTATGATTTGCACCTTATATCGTCAACATGCTTGTTCCAATCTAAATTGCCGCAAATATGAATGCCAAGCAACTCTTCTGTAGGTAAAAACTGGCGTATGAGTTCATTGCGTGATTAAGATCTCACTGAAGTAGAAATAGATTATGTATTTCATTATTATACCTTAAATAATTAATATATTCAAGATGTCAGGGGGCACTACGTGTAGGCGGGCTTGTCCATTTCCCCGGGCCTTCCATAGATACTGTAAAGGTTTATGGTAAATAAATGAATGAATGAATGAGTCTACGCATCAGATCAACACAACAGTCGCTATCATGGTACATTTGAAACGGAAACATTTGCTTATTCAATATATTTTCTATACCCTTCTCACTGTGAAGCTAATTTTTATGTTCGTAATTGCAATACTAGAACTGAATGATATACTCGTACAAGAATTAATGAAATAGGAGTGTAATCCATAATCATCTCCTGAGTTTTTAGATGATTATATAACACTTGACAGACGATTGGGCGGAGCGGCCAGAAGCTGGTAAATTATTCACCTTTTGCGTTCTATTCCCAGGCTACTTGTCCGTCCCTTTACCTTCTCCCCGTGAAAGTAACACGCATATCGTGAATAACGAACAACAATAATGGTGAAAGCCTTGGCCAGCCTGAAGCTGAAATTGGCTACCTTACGTCCTTGTAATTCTACCATTTAGAAGCAAGTGTATCAGCGACGGAGGCAAAGAAGCAACAATGATGGTAAAAGCCTTGGCTCCTTGCCACCCCTGGGTCCAGCCTCACCCACTAAGCACCTCTCCCTCTCCACCTATAATCCCAATTGCAATCTCTGAGGCCCTACGAACTACCATCGGCTCCCTCTATTGTGTTTACGCCCCAATTGGGAGAACGGAAACATAACGTTGCAGTGATGCAGCCTGAATGTGACACGACAACCTCACATCTATGAAATATGGCTCCCAAATGGCAAACTGTCCCGGAAGGAACAAAGAGGGAACACGCACGTACACACTCACAAATGGAGGATAAAAGAACTAGAAAAACTTAGGCCTACGCACGTGCAACAGAAACATCAGAAAGTGTTTTAAAAGAATAAAGCGAAACAAGAATGATACAGTTGATTGTAAAAAGGAATGAACTATTCGTGATTGCGAACAATATCTCAGTAGAGAGCTTGCGTGCGTGTAAAAACGCCAGATAGTTTTCTTCGTTTTCGTAGATCAAATGTCTTCTGTCCTTGCTGACATTAAGAGAGAATATTTTTATTCGTCATCACATGATACCAATTTCCAGAAAATATTTGATTTCATATCTTAGAAGACGTTAGAAATATGAGTGAACAAGGATTTCGATGGCTTACTTCTAAAACCTCGTATGTCCCAATGCACTTCCTATCCATTTTCTTCCTTAAAACTGGTTACGCCTCCCAGGAACATATGGATGTACAGTCCATCAGAACAATTTTCGTTGTGTTCATTTTCCTATGGTAACGTGCAAAGGAAAATAAACATTAAGTACATAAAACTGTAGGAGTGTTTAAATCCGCCATGAAAACAACATCCCTACAATACGGTGTGGTAAGGTCCATTTTCCTTTACACGTCAGCATAGGAAAATGAACACTACGAAAAAAGTTCTGATGGATTGCATATAAATATGTGGCTGAGAGGCGTGACCAGTCTTAAGGAATATAATGGGTAGGAAGAACATTGTAACATACGAGGTTTTAGAAGTAAGCCGACGATTTGCATCATTAACCCGTCAAAAGAAAAATATTGACGTTTGAAACTGATCCATGGTTATCTCTCAACACGATGCCATTAATTCAGAATTTAACGGTTTGTTTTAAAATAAAAACACAAACTGAAAAAAATATCCACCTGCCGTACCATTTTCACCAGCTGGATACGAATTAACAACTCAGGAGATGTTTAGCTCGTTCACGGAGTGTTGACATCTGAAGTAAATGGTCATAAGAGGCTACGAAATGAATGGATACATGCAGACAGATGAGTGCTTTTTTCGCTGTGGATGTAGGATGCTTCTGACCACCCACATATTCATGTCATTCAAATGTTCTCACGCTTCTGTAAGTTCAATTTTACGCCTTCACCTGATCATGATAATTTTCCGCTTTTCACCTCGATGCTGGAGAATTTCACTAGTTAAATATTTAATAGGTTTTTACAGTGCTTTAAAAGACCACGTTAGGGAGTTAGGGACAAAGCTTCAAACTTCGTACAGTACTCATCCATAGTCTACAATAAATGTTTTGCTACTGCCAAATTAACTGCATACCATTTTCGCCTTCATTACACACTATGATAATTATTCCATAGATATATTAGTCCATCTTGGCTTGAGTTGGAGGGTTTTGTATTGTAGCTGCGGAAGACATCATTTCAGAGGATAATTCAAATCAATTATAGAAAGCCAATGACAATTACTCCGGACGTC